>NC_062234.1:14211562-14512031 GCF_905475465.1 Pieris napi
CTAAGAATAAAAAAAATATAAAACAAACCTAACCTAATGTAATTCACTAGGAATTGAGACAGTATCATTTACATCATGCATGTAATGTTATCAGTTGTTTCAGGGATCCAAAGCCATGCGCCTCCTTAATATTACTTGGGGTACTACATACAAGTCGTAAACAACGATAGAAATTTTTTTTGATCTGTTTTGTAATTTCACTCTTGCAATTTACAATTTGTTTTGGGAGAGAACACTTTTAAGTGATAAGGACTGCCCGTAAACCTAATAAATTATTTAAAAAATAGTTAAAATATTATTGTTAATGCGTTGCCGCGGTGAACTACTAGTAATATAAGCACATTCCTGTCTGAAATACAAAACCAATCAGTTTTAGCTTTGTATTCATACACACACATACAACACTCGCTCATATGTTGAAAAAACATGAGTTTTGGCAGATTTGAGTAGACGATGTCAGCGATATCGATCCCGCGGGTTTCGTATGCAATTTTGATGTACTTACTACTACCAGGAATCAACTATTTGCCCATTAAGAGAATGTATCAATCTAACAGATGAAGTAAAAATAATTTAAATCAGCGATTCATTGCAATTATACGATGCAATTGAGTGTGATGAAAAGTGTAATTATTAGTTTTAACAGGTGCTAGTTACGTCTATATTAGATCGTCGAGGTCATCCAGACTGGTTCGCGTTTTGCCCCTCAATGGTTACACATAGTTACAAAACTCGCAATTTGTGCTCGTAAAAATAACGGTACTAAAATCAATTTTATATTAAGCTTACGAAATTGGAGCGATAACATTAAATTATTGTAATACTTTTTTTATTTAAAATCAAAATACAACAAATTAAGTGCAATATTTTGTACTACCTTTTTATTTAGTGCTAATGAAGTTACATATCAATACGAATGTTGCGAAAGTATGTGAACGTAGTTTAATTTATTCAGTATTTTATTACCACGTGCTTGACATCTACCTACATAATCGGCATTATCAATTAGAGATGTCAATTATCAAGGATTCGATTAGATAGTAGAATCGTGTCGTACCTTCTTTGTACTATATAGGTGTAAAACATAAAAACACGAAATCCAAATTCAAATATTACCCACCAGTCTCAATGTCATCGCTCCCGCGCCTCTGTAACCATCTTTGCACTATGTCTATACTGGTTTCCTCACCAGCCAGCATTTTCTCTACACATAATTATGTAACGAAAAAAACTAAACCACTCACTCATTCACTGATTTACACCATAGATTACATAGTAAAGAATACATTAAACACGAGTCGAATTCGCGCGCAAATTTGACAGCCAGAAATATTATATTTTTTAAGTGATAATCACCGAGATGCGAGTAAACAAATGTGCGATTTATTTTTACTTGGCAATGTTTTTTTCGCGGGAATATAGACTTTACTGTCACGTGTTAAATGTCACATGTCGATGTACAGTTTGTGAGACTGCCGGTTGGGTAATGGCCGTCACGGCGGTAGTTTGAAGAAGGGGGGTGACCGAGTGCCTCGTAAGCTTATTGAATTACAATGAAAAGAAACAAATGCCGATAGACTGGTATTTGATGGTACATGGCTGTCAGCTAAATGTTAGGTCGTATTTCGTAACGGAATGTTTGGTAACCGCGGCACCTAAGCCAATTCAAGTTTTACCTGTTAGCCTATTATATCAATAATATTTCTTATTATGGATTGAAATCTTATCGGAGTAGGATGAAACATTAAATATTTAAATATTGTCACCATGAGATTTTTTACGAAAACAATTAAATATTCTTATATTTAAAGTCATAGAACCTATTATAATTTTGTTTTTGTCGTAAGTTCGTTTAAATTTATTTTAATGTATTATTCTCCGTTAGTAGTTTTCGCTACTGTAAAACAGTAATGCTTATAAATCAGCTCGGATTAAGTATATAAATTTATTACGAACAGACAAAAACTCAAATTACGGTAATAAAAAAATATAGTGCATTTTCCTGTATCATGTCCGAAATACACTCCTTCATCGCCATTCAAATTACATTCCGTAAAGACAAAAAAGCAAATTAATAAAAAGTATTTCAGGAATTTTGACAT
This sequence comes from Pieris napi, assembly GCF_905475465.1. Lineage (NCBI taxonomy): Eukaryota > Metazoa > Arthropoda > Insecta > Lepidoptera > Pieridae > Pieris > Pieris napi. The sequence continues at coordinate 14,213,665 of NC_062234.1, forward strand.
TCATACTCGGTTTTCGTTTAAATTTTGACTTCAAAAATGATAATTACATCCTTAATTTACTTTACGAGTTGTAAATATGTCATTTAATCTTGGCAGAAACACCTGTTTCTTTGCAAATAAATTAAAAAATCAATTAAGTGACGAATGACAGCTCTCTTGATAAAAACCTCAGCGCTTTTAGGTTAATGTTTCGTGTTATTGATTATACAATTATGTTATTTGGTCAGATCCATTTTATTTCTTAAACACTCGATCAAAATAAGCACACTTCTTTCATCCAAGCCCGCCAGATGGTACATTTGATACGATTAAACGTTGATCAGTTTTAGTTAGCCATATTAAAACTACAATCGGGCATCAATTGTAATGCAAAAAATAATCTAGAGTTTCTGCTTGGACCACGATATATTTGTACATACATTTAATCTTTATAAAGCACTACAACGACCAAATAATATGACTTGTAATTATTTATTTTTGTTTTACTTTAACACTTAAAGGATTTAAACACACATTAGTAACACACTGAAACATAGTTTTATTTATATATGATATTATAGTATGATATTACTACAATACTTATAAATATGTTTTTGTGAATATAACTAAAAATATTTGTGAAATAGGCATGTTTTATTTTAAGATATAAAAATAGAAATAAAATCTGACGACAGCGACATTTGATTGACATCCAAATTGAAATAAAGCCAATACCTTGTCATGACGAAGGAATAAAAATGTTTACACCTATATTACTTACTTGTATTAACCCTAAATACGTATTTAATACTAGGTAAGAGGGAAAAAAGTATTAAACTGGTGGCCAAGGTACAATAAACGCAAAATAGGAAGACAATTTAGAAGGTGGATAGATCAGATTCAGAGAGTGGCATAGGGCAGACAGAAATAGCGGGATTTGGAGGAGGCCTTTGCCAAAGAAGAGCACACAGATGCCTAGAATTAATAAGATGAATGAGAGAAATATAAATGTATTTCAATGAAAAGTATCTAAAATAGGCTTTCATTATTATGTTTACAGCTCAGGATCGATTCATGGTTCTGGTACACTGTTGCACATGGGCGTTAGCCAAAAAGCTTATCTAGTAGAAATGTGCGGGTTACTCTTGCTGTATTTGATATGACAGCTTTTTGAAGGATGATATAAATGGATTTCGGGAGGTCTAACAATTTGATAGATTTGTGCAACTGTTTTGGTGGTAGAAATGATAGGGACAATTGATACTTTGTGAGCGGTCATATACCTTAAACTACATTTTTGAGATATTTATATTTGGTGATTTTATACGAAGTCAAAGTCATCTTATTAGTGCGATTGGATGAAGAGAACATTTCAACTATATTGAAGTTAAAAGTTAGCTGAGTTAGTACTTACGTTAGTTCACTTGACACAGCGAGCGAAGTCAATTTTAGTGTACGTAAACTTATATTATGTGAGTGAATGTATTTCTTAATGTTTATTTAATGACAGATCTTTTGCCCCAAATTCACACCAAAGATTAAAATAAATAACTCAGTGGCGCTACAGCCTTTTTAGGTCTGGACTTTATTGGACCTGTTTCATGGTCATCAATCTAATAGGCAAGTAGGTGATCAGCCTCCTATGTATACACAACGTCGACTTTTTGCTCTAAGGAAAGCCGGTTTCCTCACGATTTTTTCTTTACCGTTCAAGCGAATGTTAAATGCTCACATATACAGAAAGCCCATTGGTGCACAGCCAAGGATCAAACCTGCGACCTCAGGGATGAGAGTCGCGCGCTGTAGCCACTAGGCCAACACTGCTCAAAACACCAAAATTTACTTACCGAAAAATTGCGCTTTATTTATTTTGATTTACGTTTACTATAAAATTATTTGATAATCATCCAGAGATTAATTGTCACTACAATTTATATATTAAATATACCAGTCCATATATAATTATATCTATGTATAACATATAGTTACCGTTTATAATTTAAATTCCATTATCCGACCATAGCACAATCAGTCAGCCAAAAATTTTCAACGGTAGCAAAAACCTTATCACATCACTCAGCGTCAAATTAACTTTTTAGCGATTTAGGCCTGGAACTAAAAAATCTAGCCATTATGCTGTTTTATATGAATGATAATTAAAATACTTTTCTCGACAGGCAACCTAATAATATGTTAACAGTAAAGCAATCAAATTTACGCAATGTTTGTATTAAACAACAGAATTTTTATTACTTTTTATAACCAATTTACAGAACCGGGGCAACTTTTAAAAGTGACGCGGGGAGTGAGGTGCAATGGACACCTACCCACTAAAACCCAACCACCCCATCTGTTAGGCGCGGTAACAGTTTCAAACACTTCATATAAAAAAACTATTATAAGGTTTTCTTTATCATCTACGATTTTTCAAATGGAAATATTCCAAATAAAATTTTAAATTTGAGGGGTCCATAATGATATATGATTTATAAAAATGAATTTTAATTTTTGATTCTTTTAAATTTATTGATCATTTAAAATTTATATACATTGACATTATTAATTATGATTGGAATCCAAACTTAAGGATTACTAATAGTAATATTTTATTTTTAATGCATGCACAATGCACATATTTTATATATAATCAATCATATAATATACTTGTTTAATATATTATTCATTATTGAAATATAGAGGCTATAATAATAATAATGTTTTAAATAATTTAAGAACAAATTCTTCCACGAGACGCAAAGAAGCAAAAGACTCAATAGATACTTTTATAGCTCAAACACTCAATATAATAAATACTTTAACAACGCAATAAAAATGCCAGTTTCACCCCCAAACGTCAGTGCTATCAGACACCTGGTAAATAAAGGTAAAATATAGGTAGTCTATTTATCGGTAAAACTTGAAAGTTCTGGCCAGATGGTACGAAGAGGGCTTGAGGGGTCTAATTAAGGCCAATTTCAGCTCGACTCTTAATTAAAGAAGCACAAGCTATGGAGACAGCAATTAAGACGACGTACTGTGAAATTTGCAACAATTTTGTATGCCATTAATTATTCTGATACAGCCAAGTATTCATTACGAAAGTAATGTATGGTGATTTTTGCCCATTTCGCGTTCCTACTTTGTTTTGGAGCTTCTAGAGTATTTCGTGTTTTTGCAGATGCAACATATAATCGCTATACTTTCTCATCAAATATATGCGACTGCTTATATCTTAAAACTATAAATAAATAAATCATTAGCCCTACAACCTTTTAGGTCTGGGACTTAGATTTCTGTATCTGTTTCATGATCATTTGTCAATCTAATAGGCAAGTAGCTGCCTGACACACGCCGTCGACTTTTTGGGTCTAAGGCAAAACTCACGTTGTTTGTTCCTTCACAGTTCGAACGAATGTTAAATGCACACATGTCCATTGGTGCACAGCCGGCGATCGAATCTACGACATCAGTGAGAGTCGCACGTACGCTAAAGCCACAAGGCCAACACTGCTCAACATGCCAGAACTATATCTAATTAAATATAAATATTTTCCAATCCCTTATAACTCAATGTAATCTGTGGTTGTACGATTAAATCTGTCTTGTGCTCGCGAAATCTCTTGATCTCCGTCGTGAGTGATACAGTAGAAACGTGACTGGACACGTGGTTGGCATTAAAGTGATTTATTTTGACTATTCATCAACGTTCGTGATAAATAAGGCTTATATATTATATAATAATGTCGCGGTCACGTCTCACAACTACCGGACAACTTTCTATACGATTTTCACCAAAAGATAGATCTTTTCCGTGAGAATTGATTAGGTGTAATTCATTAGGCTTGCCTTGTCATACTGATGAGTTCAGGGTTATCTGCCGGAAAAGAATGGCATTTTTACGCAGATTCCTCGCTGTATTGCGATACTTATTCGTTGAGCGAGGCAAGCACCAGCTCTGGGGTCACCGGTACTCTGTACCAGGCGCCTACTTAAATATTTAATTAGCGCCTGTGCAATTGAACCCCAAGGCCCAAGAGTCAACGTTGACCAAAGTGAACAACATTGAAGTTGGAAGAAACACTCTTATAAACTTTATTTGAACTGTTTTTTATTTCATTTAAATTAAATTATTTGGCACTTCAATCCCTAATTTAGCGGTACCAAAAACTATAAATGACAGTTGTGCGGTACCATAAACTAGAAAAATGAAGTATATACAAATGTTAGTAAAAAGTGCTTGCAATTGTTTTTTCAATGCAGGTCAAGCCAGTTCAGAAAAGCTATTTCAATTTAAAGCAAATTGTGTAAAATGTGTTCAGTATAAAAGTGTTGCAGGGAAATGGTTGTTTATTGCCAGCTCTGTCGGATATAAGTGCATGAGTAATAGCCAGGCTTATATTAATAGCAGCTTTCTAAAACAACTATTTTATAATATTTTTTAGTGAAATTGAAAATGTTGCATTTCTTTAGGCGATTAAGACAAAAACTTAAATAAAAAAATAGTTGTCTGTAAATTCGGTTTACAGACGATAGTTTAACGTGATAACGTCATAACAAAACACTCATGAAATGAACGCGTAGGCCAATCGATTGGAAGATGTTTTTAAATTGATCAACCCACTACCGAATATATATCTCTAACATATTTATTTCCAAACACAGAAGAATCATTAGCTTTCCGAAGCTCATATGTTACGTTTAATAAGAGGCTTGTTTTTTTATTTTTACCTCCTTATTTATTAAATCAGTGTAATTACACCGTATTTCAAATTTATTTTTTCTTCCAAATATGTTGTCGGTGAATTTCCTTGGTTGTATTATTAAAAATGGATTATATCGTATTTTTAATATAAAATACCAAAAAATACTAAAAGCCCTGTTTCATTTAATTGTTAAGTGGTTATCTCATTTTACTTTTGTCTTTGCTCTTAAACTTAACAAATCGCTTTACTTAAAATGTCGATAAGACATTTTTATGTTATCTAAAGCAGTATATTAACAAAAAACATGGAAGTCCTTTTATGGATAGCATCAGAATTATTTTCTTTATTTATTGTGTAATAGCCTGTCACAGTTATTTGACATAATATTTTGGAAATAAATGTTGCCTATGTTTCTTAAGGATAATGCATCATTTTAATAGTAATAAGCAGGTTTTGAACTGATTGTATAGGGGTATTATACTATGATTTAAGGGTAAACTTAGAATGCATAACAAAAGGTTTTCTGTGGATTTTGTAAAGGTGGCTTAATTATATAATAGTTTTATAATATTTTTTGTTGGAATTTTGCCATGTATGGGCTGTAGTTAAATAAATAAGAACAGCTTAATATTAAATGACCTAGAAGGGTGTTTTCTTTATTAAGAGATCCAGTAGAATTTTGCATCTTCTCTCTACATCAAGAGGTAACGCGGTCAAACGCCTATCAACTTGTCGTAACTAGTTCGTGGTGAAGAAAACATTGTGGCTAAAGATAAGTGATGGCATGTGTCACAATAGGCTGATTTCCTCCTTATACCATTCGAATGGCGCTACAACCTCAGTGTTTTTTTCACAACTGAGCGTTTCTTAAGGAAATTTTTGCCGCGCACCACCACCATGTGGGACCAGCTGCACACTAAAGTATTTCCGAACCAATTCGACTTAGGGTCCTTGGGGAAAGAGTGTACAACACTTAAAATTCTAAAAAGGCCGGCGACGCACTTGAGAGTCTTCAGGCAATGTGAGTGTCCATGGGCTTAAAATCAGGAGAGCCGCCTGCCCGTTTGCCTCGTTACATAAAAAAATATTTTTCTGTTAGTATCTGTTCCGTGATCATTTTTAATAGGCAAGTAGGTTATCAACGATTAGCCGATTTTCCTTTTACTCTGCTGATTTCTTCCTTAACGGCATAATAAACTATCAAAAAAACTTATTGTTAATGATTAGAGATTGGCCGCAATAGGACAAAATTTTAAACGGGTCCAAAAAACCCGAACTATACTGGTATTATTTTTTAAGGGATGATAGTCCATCAATCCCGTGATTCAAAACTCTTTTCCATAGGCACATCTATAACATTACTCAATAAGCATGGCTGTCGTATGTCGACTTGTCAAGTTAGTCACGACACGCAACTAAAATTGATGGCTTTCTACAACTAATCAAGATCGAGGAGTCGATATATTATATTTATGAGATGCATAGTATTATTGAAATTGATGGTTAGGTTAGATTTTAAGGACTGTTTTATTGTAAGTATACTTCAATTGCATATTATGAAAAGTTTGATAATTGGTCCGCACTTTACATTAGGTATAGATCGATGGAAAGATGAAAGGGAAGAAAAGAATAGACAAAATTAAGAATACAGCTTTAAGAAAAACAACTAAGGTAACCGGTACAATAAAAATAAATAAACTAAAGTGGAAATGGGCGGGGCACATGGCGAGGGTAACAGAATAGTGGAGCATAGAAGTACTAAACTGGTGCCCAAGGTACAGGAAATTTAAAAAAAAAGACAACTTAGAAGGTGGATAGACCAAATTAAAGAAAAAGCAGGTGATACATGGCAGAGAGTGGCACAGTGCCTTAAAAGGGCACACAGATACCTAAAAGAAGATTGAAATAGAAACGTGTTTAAATGTCAAAGTATCAGAATTATAAGGCTATTATTATTATTAAATTAGGTTAAGGTGAGTACAATGCATATATGTCACTTTTATTGTTAACTAATTTAGTTTATTAAATTGATAAAATTTATATATAACCGGACATTTAAGAAAACACTTGTAAATCACATATCTATAAAATATACTATTTTAAACTAAAAACACAAGTTTTTGATCATCAACTATGCCTGGTAATTTTATGCGTTTTAATTCGTTCGTGATTCTACCAAACGCCTAGTTATAAGTAATAAAAAGGATCTCTCGTAGATAAATATACAAGAATAAAAGAATTACATTGTTAGAAAATAAAACTGTGCGCTGTAAATCAAAATAAATTGCAACAATTTTAATTGCGTTCGTTGCGAGACATAAATCTGATTTAATTGCTACGATATCGACAGTTCCGATTCAACTACTGACCTCTGAGCTTATTGCAAAAACTATCATTAAAAAAAAGTTGAATTTACAGTTCTGAATCGTTTATTAAAACCTAGACAGAACCTCTTAACCTACGAAGTAATAATAAAAATAAATTAAAAATAATTAAAAACTAAAACAAATTAAAAAAGTTTGGTCCCTGTGCCTGTGGAGTGTACTTAACGCTGGCAGCATTTCCTCGCTGTATTGCGATACTTATTCGTTGAGCCAGGAAAGTGCCAGCTCTGCGGTCACCGGTACTATCTACCAACCAAATTAAATCTCAAATTAGCGCCTGTGCACTTGAACCCCACGGCCCAAGAGTCTCTAGACGAGACTGACCCCGGAGGCTCTGTAACACGGCTTCGAGGTGGTTTTAGTGGCTCACCCAGTCTCTGAATAGCAGAGATTCTGGTGTGGTCCCACATACCTATGCAACATTCGAAGGCAGGGTGCAAATGCATTTCTACCTCAGATATAAAAAACCTAGTGGTTTTAAAAACTGATGTCGTACATTCAAATGTATCAACGAAATTATGCAAGGGTAACAATATCTATAGCGAAAAAATCGTAGGGAAACCGTAGGACTTAGTTCTAAAACCCGATGTGTCAGGCTGTCTATCATGAAAAAAATTACATAAAACAATTACCCATAGTCGAAATCATTGCTTAAACTTGTAATGTTTCGTCCATTCATATTATTTTTTAAAATAAAATTTAAATTTCGTCTGAATAAGAAAAACATGTCCTTTTCAAGCAATTAGTATTCAAATACAGTGAAGCATGAAAAGGTTAGATATTACTGATGCAAGTGGCTTCGTCGTTACAAAGTTTTTCGAATGGCTGAATTGTGACTAGCACAGCCTTTTATCAATTACATTGAAAACGTTTAAATTTTTTTATCTTCCCAGCGCCGCTGGATTTAGAGCTCGGTTGGCAATATTTTTTTTATAGAACGGGCGGCAAACGGGCAGGAGGCTGATGTTGGGATGGACCATGGACAATTGCAGAGGGCTCGTGAGTGCGTTGCCGGCCTTTTTAGAATTGGTACGCTCTTTTCATGAAGGACCCCAAGTCGAATCGGTTCGGAAATACTTCAGTGGGGTCCTATGTGGTGGACGGGAAAAACTTCCTTAAATAACGCACAATAATTATCGAACGACAGACGTCGAGGTGATACGGGTGGGATTCCGTATTCTGCCTCGACGCCCGATGATGAAACTCAGCTGCAAGTATTAACCCGAACAACTCCTCTGAACACTCTCCACGAATACGGTAGAAGATGCAAGCGACCTCATCAACAAATTCTCCTTCTCAAAATGTACCATGAGACCTAACCTAACCTAAACTTTCCTCAGGATCTTTTCATGTTACTGTATAAATGGAGTCAAACTTTTAATAAAATAATAAAAACTAATAATACACAAGCAAGTCAACGCTATTAGCAGCGCTTGATCGGTTTTTGTTTCTTATTAATTTACGACGACATTAATCCGCATTATGCGAGCAAGCCTAATGTAATAACATGATTGACTCTTAAATACATATCTAAATTGAAACAAAAAATATTGATATTAACACGTGTTGCGCCATGATCGCTATAACCTCCTTCAATTTATTATAATCGGTATAGTCATGGAAAAGATCATGGCTTGGCGAAAAGTCGTAATATCCGTAATATAGAGAGTGGACTCTCTAACATTGCGACGTTAGAGAGTAGATGGGTATTGCGGAAGAGTTGCTTCATCTGACACAGAACAAAACACGCTTCACGAGACTGACGGCCGACTTCTAGTAATGGAGAGACACCCAAAGAAGAAGATGTTAATAGTGCTTAATTTAATTTTGATTGCACTAGAAACGCAAATATTTTTACAATTCCGATCCGTCGATTTTTAAACTCGGCCCCCTTTTGTTTCCTTTTAACAAAATCGTTTAGAAACATTTAAGCTACAAGTAACATCTCTGTCTAGTCAACAATTATTACAATTCTTCATCTCGTCACATTACGTTCATAGCGAGACAATTTGACACGACGAAAAATTGTTTCACGGACTTCGCATCATGTATTCTTTGTTTATAGCTGTTAAATTAAGTGCAACGCAGTTATCAACTGATTTTACCTAAAACTAAAGTCACTTAGTTTCAAATGAATGCCAACCTTAGTAATAATTCACAAAGCCTTATTTAGGCCGAATCGTGTATCAATTTAACGAGCTTGTCGTGTCCATACTTAGAAACTTACACATAAGTGTTACTAATTACGAATTATATAAACTAGTTTGCTTATTCGTTCTCGCCTCAAAATATCTTATCTTTAGTTATTTAATTTTTTTTATTTTAACTTTATTCTTCAAGATACAATGAGGACAATCAGATGCTTATAAAAATATGTTATAGATATACATAGCCCCCAAGGATCTACATATATATGATGATGCATGCGGATTGCGGATATTAGGATTATTTAGAAGGCTAAATATGAAAGGCCGCTATCTAATCCTAGTGGAACTTTTTGCCCCTTTCCATATTCAATAGACAGCATAGTATGAGTTCATCTAAGCAGCGGTTAAATAGGCATCTCCTGGACAGGCGTGCCCTCCAATAGGCACTCACCTCAGGTGTTGTGGCTGAACGTCTGTCCAGATGTCCAAAAAATTATCGTAATTTTTTTTCTATACCCATATAATTTGTGACACATCTTTAGATGTAATTAAGAAGTAATTAGAAGTCCAGCGATCCAATAAAGGTGCTTAGATGTAAATAACAGCTGTCAATATTGTGGTCGCTATTAACCAGTGTAACAAGGTCATTCACCCAAGACTGGGTCACGTTAAACGTAGAATGTTTTGAACAGTCGGCCTATATTTCAGAGAAATAAAATTACAAATAACCAATTATATAGTTGTTTTTAGATTAATTTTTGTTAACTTTTTATGCACTTTCCCATACTTTACAATACTTTTCCTTGAAATCGCTATTTTATAACTTTTATAAAGTTAATACTTTCACAAGTTTACAAGCGTATTGTATTGTAATTTAGCCATAACTATTCTCCAGATTTGGCCCCCAGCGGCTTTTTCCTGTTCTCAGACCTCAAGAGAATGCTCGCTTAAATTTTGAGCCGGTGAAGGGGTAATAGCCAAAACTGAAACCTACTTTGAGCCTACAAATCGAACTATAAAAAAGATATCGAAATTTTTTATGACCGCTATAATCGTTGTATCGCTCTCGAATCAAATTCTTCAATAAAAAAAATATATGTAAGCCTACGTACTTTACAGCCAAACTTATATGTTAATATATGAATTCGTCACTAATTATAATTATAACCCTTGACTATGTGTTTATACTATAATAAAATTATAGTATAAACACATAGTCAAGGGTACGCCAGGTAGTGCTTGTTCCTATTTCTACTGGCTTGACAATCGGCTTAAACCATCCCAACTGATCGAAATATACTAGCACATAGACCTCATTACGCGATCGAATGATATATGATTCGCAATGACTTAAGATACTGATCGTTGTGGGAACATTAACATGTGTGTTGATAAATGCATTCTTGAAAGGGCTAATTGGGTATTTCAATATATTTATTAAACGCGAATAAATATAGCAAGTGTTTTTGCTATGTGAAAATGGCTGCTATGGTAACCATACACCAAATAGTCCGCGTTTAAAAATAAGCCCATAATTAGGTCAAAAGGTTTAAAAAGTTTGGTCCCTGTGGCAGTCTACCTTTAGCGCCGGCAGCATTTCCTCGCTATATTACGATACTTTTTCGTTGAGTAAAGCACCAGCTCTGGCGTCTCGTGTACTACCAGGTATCTCCAGGCGCCAACTTAAATCTTTAATTAGCGCCTGTGCACTTGAACCCCACGGCCCAAGAGTCTCTACTCTCTCTCTTTAATTTAATATTCAAAATATTGTTACGCGATGGCTGTATGGCAGATTATAGCCTTGTAGAGAATTAAATTATAAGACGTGAGGAATAGCAGTCGATTATGTGATTTACTGAAATCACACGGAATGAACTGAAAGTGGAAAATTTCATGCAATCAAGTACACTTGCGACGTGAGCGGAGTACTTAAGTGATTTTTATTGCCTAGCGCTGTGATATAAGGCTATTTTTTGAATTGAAGTTTCTTCTTGTGTTTGGACAACAAAGATTAGAAGAATACATACATTATCGTTACTATTAGCCAATAAGATTGTATCGAAAAATAATTTAATAATATATACAATTTTAAATACAATATCGCTACTGTGAACTCACTCTACGAACATATAAAGATGTCGATAGACGGAGACAATATTTAATAAGCGCAACGTCTTCATTAACGCGGATCTGTGCAACAGACTTCTGGCCCTTTATCGCAAACATCCTTGGCGTTCGCCGCCGCACATATCCGTACAAACCGAGTTCTAGTTAGGCCATATCATAGGACATTTTGGTGATCGTTTGGCCCCCAATAAGGTAAGACTTATGAAGTAACATGAAATCTAAGTCATCGTTTTTTAGGTCTAACCAGACTCAGAGTCGAACTTGGAAACTACGGCACAAATATTACCCTAGACATGATGACATCACCACACAAATAAGTACATGTACATATGTAAAAATAAATTGGTACACGGTAAAGTTAGACCCGACCTTAAAGTTGATAAACACTTAGCAAAACCCTATATATAATGAAGAAAAAAGGTGAAAACTTATCTCGGTTACCTTAACAACAACAGATATCGGATTTATAAAATTAAACATATAGAAGTCAGGAACATAGTAAATCAAAGGGAAGTAAAATATCTTATAATAAAGTTTTATTCTCAATATAGGCTTCTTTTACTACATTTTGCATTATGAACCACTCCTTACGCTAGTAATAACATTTACTTTATAACCTGTAGCGTTTATCGTAATTTTATTGATCGCAAATCAGACTGAAACACCCGTTTATTATGCCACAATAAATACGTCTTGATCTACGACCTAATAAAGAAATCTGAAAATACAATAATATTTTAATAGCTATACCAGTTTTAAATTCCTATCAATTTAATTGTTAAAAATATAGTAGAAATATTTTTCCGTTTCTCAAACTTTCTCGTCTATCATATATATCTAAATAACGATTCTTACTCATAAAGACTTCAAACACGGTTTGGACGAAGGACGAACCAATGATCGAAGATCATATACATAACATAGTAACACAAAGTTAGTGGGTGAAGCAAAAAACGTATATAATGTAGCGACATCAGAATTATATATTTCTATTGCCGATTTACGGAATTTTACATTTCTTTAGTAAAATATACTCAGCAAAAGTGAAATACGAAAGAAACGCCTAAATATTTAGAATGGCAATGTCAACGTTGGCCGTTTACAAAATATTGACGCAGCTCTCAGGAGACTGTATTTTTAACGTCGCGTCGTGGCCGCCTTACTAATTAACTACAGAGCTGGTTAAGCGAAAATAAAGGAATGTAAATATATCATTTATGATGTTCATTTTGTACTTATGCACATTTAATTAATTATACCTGTTTACCATGAATTGAGAGGCAGAGGGAGATGATCCGAGAATCCAATTTTCAGAGATTTGGCAAATTATCCTCCTACCCCAAGGGCGAACTACCTAAATGATATAGCTACCGACTAAACTGCAGAGCTCGATGGGATTCATAATCAATAATTCCCTCACAATTGGCTCGTACAAGTGGTACATAAAGAAAAATTAAAAAGCTCAGGAAAATATTTAAAAAAATACGCAAGAATTTTTTTATAATTCTGGACTGAAAAATGATGAGTGATAGCAGATAATGGAAGCAGAAAACATGTCGCGATCCACTTAGAGAACACAAAGAAGAAAATGTTTATTTGGATGATGTTAGATATTTTTGTGAAATATTGTTTAATAGCTTTGACGTACATGTTGTCGTGTAGGAGTGGGTACAGACAGCGGGTACCATATTTTATACTATCTAAAGATACTGAACAAGAATTCCATTTTAACTGTCAGGGCAAAGAAATACTTTTCGTTATACAAATATCAGATAAACAATTTTTCTTTATTAATACTACGTTATTAAGTTTTGTTGTTTTGTTGCTTATTATTTTTAAATAGCTTATTAAATTGAACAGTAATTAATGAAAAGTTTATTTATACAAAATATACTCAATTGTTTCTTTTTTTATAAAGTATAATATCAAATCTATAGTTGTAATATTTGTAAATATGTAAGCACCATGTATAATCATTTAGTTATTGGCTGTTTTTTATAACACCATGCGCCTATTTTATTTTAGTATCATAGTTTTTTTGTTCTAGGTACATGGCCTTCACATATAATTATCAAATTAATGTACAAAATATTGTAAAACTATTTAAACAGTAAGTATGGAGTTTATATTCCCATTCTTCTTCATATGAAACTTTTGGTAGGGGCGACTAGAGTAATTTTTTTGAATATTTTTAACTCGTAATTTTGACTTTCTGTTAAATGAAACGAGTATTTTATTAATCACTGTGTTAATTATATTTTATTGTTAACCAGACAATGGCGATAAAAGAACTAAACTTGTACACAGAGCAAATCATAGTTATCAGATATGACATAGACATGCATTCTATAATTGCTGAAGGCGCCAAATTTAAATTTTATAGACTAACACTTTCAAAAGTGCCTTTTTAAACAGACCTAATTGAAATAAATGATTTCACTTAACTTGACTTGAATTTGGGCAAGTGTTTTTTAACTATGAAGATTTTCCTAAAATATGAAAATTTTCCAAACGCGTAAAACTTAAAACTATCCAGACTGCAACTGTAAATATTATGAAAGAGTTACCATACAGCCGCGTCAATAAGAACCATGTGTACACATTTGTTGTCGTAAAAAATCCTTTGATGTGCGCGAAAACATATATAATGGTGGGCTTGTAAAGATCCGCATTTCACGAGGTCGGGTAATAAATGTCGAGGAGATCAGCTGTTGAAATATCACCAACAACATTGAACGAAGAGTAACCATCATAGGTTGAAAAAAACTGACTGAACTGAATTTCGGGACTGTTGTTATTTTTTATGTAACAGGAGGCAAACGAGCTGGAGGCTCACCTGATGCATATACACCCACATTTTCAGAGGACTCGCAAGTGCGTTGCCGACCTATTAAGAATTTGAAATTTCTTGAAGGACTCCAACTCATATTGGTTCGGAAATATGTACTATTCAAAATTTAATTTTACATTTTTTTTGATTATTTAAAATTATAATTATAATATACATATATTTATTTAAACGTCTTACATAAATTACTATCAAGATGACGACAAATCTCGAACATAAGATTATTTTTTTTAAACAATTTTATAACACTAAGTTAAGATAATATAAGATGGATGTGGATAAGATGATTATTACCCACCCAAATAAATCAAGCGATATAATAAATAAATAAGTTATAAACTCACCTTTCCACATATCTTTAGATTTATATAACATTTCACGCAGCACATTAGATCGAGTTAACTCAACCGACTGCCGACCATTATCTATGACGTTGCAAGATATGCTGATACTCTTCATTGACGGTTGACACTTGATACTAATTATAGTGTTTGTAGAAAATTATACTGTTATCAGCACGTGAAATTTAAAAGGATCTCTTGACTTTTGTGTTCTGCCAAAAGGGTTAAAATGTCAAAATCGCGCTATTAAGAGCGGGTACTAACCAAAATCACTCATTGTAGAAGTTTGTGTTGCTTGAACTAAAAACAATAAATTTTAGTTCCACCTAACGTCCGTCGTATCTCAAGCGAAATTCAGGCATACGTTTTGTTCCTGTGCCTGAGACACGCCGTCGACTTTTTGGGTCTAAGGCAAGCTGGTTTTCTCACGATGTTTTCCTTCACCGTTCAAGCGAATGTATAACGCGCACATATAAAGAAATTCATTGGTGCACAGCCGGGAATCGAACCTACAACCTCAGGGACAAGGGTCGCATGCTGAAGCCACTTGGCCAATATCCTCCATCAGAAAACATCGGCAGATGTTAAAAAAAAATGTTTTTCCCCTATTCTTAAGTAAGTTTAAAAAATATTACGAAGCGTTAAAGTTTTGACTTATTAAAATATTTATAAATTAATCCGTCTCAATACAAAAGAAAACTTTTATAATTAATTGGTACGATATCGAATTTCCGTATAAATGCGTTGAAAGAATTCAATATAACTTTGAATAACGTTTCTGTGAAAGCCTTAATTGCATTATGCACATTATATTTCATATTGAATTTCCATTTCCCGCTAACTCGACATAAGCTAGAATCTAGCCCATTCAGCAGTGTTGGCTTTTGTGTCGAACAGAATTTATGGATTTTAATATAATCCATTTTTTAATTAATTACGTTTAATGAATGTCTATTCATATATTATCATAAAAACAAACAAATAAAACAGTGGCGCTACAACCTGTTTAGGTTTGGGCCTCTGATTTTTTAATCTGTTTCATGATCATTTGTTTAATAGGCAAGTAGGTGATCAGCCTCCTGTGCCTGACACACGCCGTGCGGACTTTTAGGGTCTAAGGCAAGCCGGTTTGTTTAATACGCACATAGAAAGAAAGTCCATTGGTGCACAGCCGGGGATCGAACCTTC
This sequence comes from Pieris napi, assembly GCF_905475465.1. Taxonomy (NCBI): domain Eukaryota; kingdom Metazoa; phylum Arthropoda; class Insecta; order Lepidoptera; family Pieridae; genus Pieris; species Pieris napi. The sequence goes on from NC_062234.1 coordinate 14,229,382, forward strand.
GACCTCAGGGAAAGAAAAAGAAAGAAAAAACTTTACTATACACAATATACAAGATATATAGATAAAGTAAAGTGCACTGGCCCCCACACTAGGATTGCCTGTGTTGTGGGCAGCCAGTCTCTTCCTTTTGACACGTAATCAGTATTTTAAAATTTATATTAATTATATCTACACATTTATATTAAAACTATTTTTGCACAATAAGAATATTTTCAGTATCAGAATAGGACAGGTTAACAAGATATCGATTGAGATGTTTAGTAAATGTATGTAAAGGGATGAGAGGCCATCACTACTCCATTACCTATATTACTGTATTATTATGCAACTGTTACCTATGGACATGCTAATTAATTTAAAATAAATTAATAATATCCTTCAATTTAAAGACATAGTATTTTCGTCTTCACTGATTTTTATTTTATAGGTAATAAATTCCCTGTTATCGTTTTTAAAATGCGTTGCATAATTCCTCAGCGTAATCTCTGTAACAGTTTCTAATCTAAACAATCATAAATATTACCTAGATGTTCAAAATACGGTTTTAGATCATGGTCACGTAGATACGTAATATCCATGTTTACATAGAAGATAGTGCTGAGTTGTGTTAAAATATATATTATAGTGTATCGTATTTAATAGGTTCAATCCATATTTGTGCTGCAGAAGCGGGCTGTTCGGGGTATTTGTTGTGTTTCCCGAAGGGAGTCGGTACGGAATAAGTTTAGGGAATTAAATATTATGACACTATCTGCTCAAACTATTCTTGAAGCCTTGTTGTATGTACAAAAAAATATTAACGATTTCAAAACAAATGGTGACTTTCACCAGTAAAATACGCGAAATAGAAATAATTTGAGTGTACGACCAACCAGGCTCCAGAAGATAAACCACTTCGTATATTGAAATTGTATTCGTTTTAACAACAAACTCCCATGCAAAATTAGATAATTATCACTAAATAAATTCAAAGCTCAGTTAAACGTAAATTAATTTATAAAGCTTTTTATAAATTTCACGATTATTTAAATGATCCTAATCCTTGGGAGTTGCCAGTTCTGCCCGCTCAATTTAGAATCAATTTAACATCTTCTCTGTTGACGTTCATAAGTGTACTTGTTTACCTATATGAACAAACTTATTTTAAGTTTGAGTTTGAATACATATAAAACAATTCAATAGTGACATCGCCAAGTGGGTTTTGCTCCTGTTCTTGTAAATACTCCGGCCGAGACGGAATTCCTTCTCAACAGATAGTGCGCACTCACTTGCACACTATATATCTCCAGCATACAATCGTAATAGATAGATGTATTGTTAAAGATGATTTAATTTTTTAATGGAATACGCTGTCTCAAAGTTATGTTAGATACAATTATCTTCTAGAATGGGTAAACATTCCGGGGTATGAGTTACGGTCATGTAGAAGTACCTACGATTAATTAAGTGATGGTATAAGAGGTATAGTGCTTTTCATGAAAGAAGTCCCGCGGATATTTTTGGAACTAAATTTGACAGGTCGGCAATGTTGTCATTCGTCGATGTTATCAAGTTCGTTTGTTGTGGTAGATTTTTGTGAATTTTTAACTAGCTTAGTGCATTTTAAATATTGATTACAATGCCAAAAGTTGTAAAAAGTTCGGCTCGAGAAATGATATTAAAGGTGAAAGAGTTCTGTGAAGCGGAACATAAGAATCAAGGTGTTTTAATACAACTAAACAATGTTCGGAAGAGAATTGCCGCCAAAACAGGTACTTTTTAGAGTTGCCATTTAATATTTTTTTGCTGTATTGATGGGACTTTTATGATATAAATTCGTTTTTGCGACAAAATTGAACAAATACATAACGTGATGAAACTAGGTAACTGAAATTAAAACATATACTACATAAGCATTATAAACTTAAAGTTATTATTATTTTTAGTTGTTCATAATTTAATTGCAGGTGTGTCAGAAATAACTATAACAAGAATTACAAACGAAGGTATAACAGCGGTGTGTACTTCGAAAAAAATTGTAACCCAACAATTTTGCAATAAAACTCTGAATAAAAAATTGTATTGCTTTTCTTTACCCTATCTTCTCAACTTTTCCCTGTAAGTAGGTAGAACACCGCTAATATAAGTAAATAAATATGTATATACTTTTTACATAACAGAAATATTGTTTCATCGAAGTATGCAGAAAATAATATTACTTGATAAATTACATCTGCTAAATGTAAATAAAATAGGTAAATTTTTTACTCATAAATGGCAACATTACGTCATGCGATTGCAGCGCCGCGTCTGGGGGACTTCTTTCGTGAAAAGGACTATAGGTTCATAATTATGATAATAAAATCACTAAAATCACATCAGCAAAGAGGATGTGACGAGATATTTAAAGAGGCGGGAAGAATTTGACTTTTAGCAGTAACAGTTTAGTTTAGTATCCATTGTCGTTTGTTTAATGTTAAATGTCAGTTTTTTTTAAATCATGTTTTGTTTTGTCTATTAATATACTTACTTATTTCTTTTTTCATATATATATTGTTTATCTATGTAATCCGTTTTGGCTTTGTATATAGTCTATGTGTTTTGTTTTATAATGTGTATGTTAGCTGTAAGATTACTAATAAATAAATTTATAAAAGATCTGTATTGTGTATTTTAACTGAGTCATTTATAATAAAAACTTTTAGACTGAATTCATAGACAGCGGTTTACAAATTACAGTTTAATTTGTAAAGACTTGAGTCACGTAAATCGATGTTTAGGTTTGAATGTTTATCTCACGTGAAACATTATTTTCGTCTCCGGCTTTATGGCACTGAGCCAGTATATAAGGATCATAATACTTTTCAATTTATTCGTGAACAAATTACTGTCTATTGAATACATTTATTAACTTTATAGTTTATTTTTATTTGAATTAGCACTTTATATCAATTTTATTAGATTTTGATAAGATTTTGATACAGTGTAGTATAGAAATCTATTTTTTGTATTGTCGAAATGCAAACAGTACAGCTACAAAACTGCTAAACGAATTTATTAGATTTTCTGTAAAGAGATAAATTACATATAGTAATATTATTTTGTTCTTAGCTAGAGAAAATCAAACACTATATTTACTATATAGCGATCTCTTAGACGGTCGTCTAAGAGATAAATTAGTCATTATTTAGGCGCACTTGTTTTAATACTTTTCCTTATTACAGAATAAAAGATTCTGTTCTTATAGTACGAATAGATCTTATGCCACCCAAACTAGAAGTCTGCATCACAAAAACGGATTTATCTTCTTACTCGTATACGCACGCACTTGTGCTCCTGATCCGCTAAACAACGTCATTGTTCTCTGATAGTCTTAATTGATAAGTAGTTGACATAGTGTCCAATTAGGAGATACACTTAGTGGCTTAGCTGGTAATACACCTGTGGTCATTGCCCCGTATTGCAAAGCTACGCTAGCAAATTTTTATTTAATACATGTGTCTTCTTTTTTCGTTCTTTACTAATAGTCCAGGATCCATCGCCCAAGAATACTACTAGTAGGTAGGTAGGTAGGTAAGTACTTGCTACTTCTGTTAGCTACCACAATCGAGAGTTTCGTACAGGAAATTATTGGGCGTCTCATCAAAATAAAGCTACTCACGGAAAATTAGCTTGATAGTAATCAAGTGCAAAAATGGGCGATGGATGCTGGACTATAAGAGATCATGGAAAATTAAGTCTAACCTAATTTAATAATAAGGATATTTAACGTAAGAAAGTATCCAATAACACTACTTACAGTCTCTAACGAAAGGGAAGACACTCTGTTCTTGTGTTCCATTTTTTTCACTTATCGCTGTTTATCACTTAAGACTAACGTGCACTAACACTAGTTCAAATGGTTTTGTCTTTTTCAGTCTTCTCACTAGGCCTGTGCTGTCAAGGACTTTATTGGCGAAATGGTGTGATAGTAATGAAATGAACTGACAATTAATTACAGTAGATAAAGATTTAAGTTGGCCCCTGGTAGATAGTACAGGTGAGGCCAACGCTGGTGCTTTCCTCGCTCAACGAATAAGTATCGCAATACAGCGAGGAAATGCTGCCAGCGTTAAAGGTACACTGCCACAGGGACCAAACTTTTTAAGTTTGCTTTAATTGCCTTTTTACTAATTTTTAATTATTTTTAGGTTAAGAAAATTGTTAATTGTGTATAATATTGTATCGATACGATTACTAATAAACGTTATATAGTTGGTTACAGTATATGTATCATATAGAGATCGAACAAAAGAGGAATGTAATTAAATATCCAAGTGTCAATCTAGACCCTAAATTAACTTTTCAACCACAACTTGACACTTTAAGAATAGTAAAACAAAAAAAGTGGTTTATGTATGATACTTTGGTGCCGACAGACCTGTACAGAATCCAGAAAAAAAGATTATTTCTCCTACATTGCTAGGCGGGTCTTATAAAAACGGTATTGAACACTTTAAAATATAGTCCATATATAATAAATATATACACATTATATATGGACCTTTTGCTTTAAAAAATAAAGGACTTCTCAATTACTTCCTCGTGGGATGATCCCTTAGAACCGTTCTAAGTTCAAAACCAGATATTTCAATTTATTAATGTAAAGTAATAAACTTTTCCCTAAACTTGACTCCTCGCATCTCTCTTACTCGCAGTTTCACAAAGCTTATACAGATAATAAAATTAAATAATATAGCTTATAAACCAAATGTTCATAAATAACAAATTGTGCCATTTTTATCACTGTTTCAATGTGAATTATTTAAAATTGATCTAATCTAATCGTTTAAAGCACGATCTTTTCCTTTACCGTTCAACCGAATGTTAAATGCGCACATAGACAGAAAGTTCTTTAGTTCATAAGTTTATTGCCGCAGCCGGGGATAGAACCTACGATCTAAGGGATGAGAGTCGCTGAATGAAATGAAAATAAAATATACACAGTTATTCAGAAATGACATTTTCTACAATCTACTCGAGTTTATTTCTAGGAAATCCTTTCAGTGGAAAATTTAAAAGCCCGACTACAAAATTTTATTTTCCGCATCCCAGAGTATACCTACATCCGTTCGAGTCTTGATCCAATTTATGCGACTCATATACTTGGATTTGTGCGGTTTCTACGAATTAGAAAATATTAATATGTGCGCTTCGAGGTTAGAGCAGTGTTGGCCTAGTTGCATCAGCGTGCCACTCTCAACCCTAAGGTCGTAGGTTCGATCCCCGGCTGTGCACGAATTGTTATTCTTCTTATGTGCGCATTTAACATTCGCTCATCGGTAAAGGAACGGTGAGGAAACCGGCTTGCCTTAGACCCAAAAACGACGACTTAGTCGACGGCGTGTGTCGGCGACAGAAGTCAGATCACCTACTTGCCTATTAGATTGACAAATGATCATGAAATACATACATAAATCTGAGGCCCGGATCCGAAAAGTTTGCAACGCCACTGTTTGATTGATTGAATATGTGCGCATCATGAATTTTTTTACGGAGAGGTTTAACGTAAACGATTTGACGAAAAAATTTGTGCGTAATAAAAGGTTTATTTAGGTAATTGGTGGGAGATCTTTTCTAATTAATTATTAATAGATATTATTTAAATTAAACATTATTTAGGTATACGGATTAAGTATCATAGAGGGAAGGGCATACTGTTATCACTTTCTTAGGTTCTTTTGCTAAGAGCATTACGTAAACCTTTTTTTGTTTGTTATGTGACTATAAATAAAAAAATTAGTCTCTAGGCGTAGCCTTGGCAATAGGTTATAAGGGTTCAGTAACACATTATGTCAAAGAATTAAAAAAAATTGTTTAGAAAAAAAATTTAGATGATTAAAAGTGAGATTTCAGCTTGATACGCAAAGCTACGTTTATTTAATTTATTCGACACCAAAGACAATGTCGAATAGAACATTGAATCTAGTTTAGTCCGTTTTGTATTATACATACAACTAAATCTTAAATACACACGTATATATTTATTTAAGGCTATTATTATTTTTAACATTATAAACCTAACTAACTAGCTTTTGCTAATGCAATTAAATGTAAAAGAAAAACTTCAAAAACATTCCACAAAACAACTAATACTTAAAATTTGTCTGTTAACCCACCCTGATGAGGTCATCTTCCTCATTAACACTCGCACGTCGGCGTTATTTAACAGCTACGACATTTTCAAAACGAATTTAATATTTACAATTTCCGTGAAAATAGGCCACAACTGTCAAGCGTGACATTTGGCACTCGTCCCGAGATTTTCACGGATACCACACAATTTTATTTGCTCGTTGATGTACCAAGATAGGATTAACATCCCGCACACGACCCACTCTAATGTTAGTTTGAAAACTTTGAGCGAAATATTATTTTCTTGAAAAGACAATATTGTAGTTTGAAGTACTTCTGAATTCAACTGTACATCTCTTTTCTTGTATTGTGTTATTATTTTTGTTTTCGGGCAGGAGGCTCATCTGATGTTAAGTAATACCGCTGCCCACGGACACTCTCAATGTCAGAGGGCTCATGAGTGCGTTGCCGGCCTATAATCACAAAAAAATCAAAATAAATAGTCATTAGCTATTGCGATCGCGTATTTTGGTCTGCGTAGAAATATAATAGCGGTTAAAATATTCTTGTGTTACAACGGAAAGCGGCTTTTTTATACTATGGAGAGAATTGTAACATTGCTTTTGAAATTTCTAATGACAAAAACAGCATTTCAATCCGACGTGTAGTCTGTGATGTTGATTTACAGAGTGCCAAGTTTCCAATACTTCATGCTATACATCAGTCTGTAGTTTACTTTCCGGCCAGTCTCTTCCGTTTCAGTGAAGAGGTATAAACAAATTGATATTAAACAAAAAAGTATACTTTCCGACCGTGTAAAAAAATCGGTAAATATCCATCGTACTTCAAGCAGGCAGCTATACTCCCATAGAAAACAAAGAGAATTAAAATTATCGACACTGGACGTAAGTTGATGTTAATAAGTGACTTGTGCAAGAATCTTATTAACAGCTTTGACAGAGTTTTAAAGACAAAATTAGCTCATTAATAGTTGGAAAGTCGAGCTTAGCTTGGAAATAAGTTTTCATATAAATTCTACAGACCGGTATGAACCGCGCTGGAATTTATTACACGGTTGACATCGTAATGTACAAAGTGAGTCTTTAGAGTTTACAGAATTCACGAGTCGGTTAGTTTTCCCCAAGAATTTAGAACAAGCTTTAATTAGTCCACTCTGTCCTGTTCAAGAGTTTATTTTTTAATAATACTGATGGTATAAGTGGTGTTTTGTATGGGGCAAAAGGCAGCTTTTAGTATATTAGAGCTTCGCAATGAAAAGCTTTTGAATGAGATCAATATGCAAATAGATCATGCCAGTCTAAATTCCCCTAAATGGCAAAAATAAGAATTTTGTGACTGTTTCACTTATCGGACTTCTGATAATTATACTGACTAATTCTGATGATCGGAGGCCTTGAAATGAATACGATAGAAAGTTGAGTGCATATTTATTGATTAAAAAAAAAATATATGTATTAGCACAAAATATTAACAATTAAGTCGAAAACAAAGTCAAAAAAATTGTTTATAAATATAGGGATATAAGATAATAATACTTATGTTGACGAAACCAATTTGGTGTTACTATAATGGCGCGTCTAAACGGGCCATGTTTTGCTGCAATTGATGGCTGCAACACTGTGGCCGGCAACATTGCAAACAATAGCAGCCACACTATGCAATATTGCAGTAATGTCCCGGCCATACAGCCAAACATGTTTTGTATAGCCACATATGGCCGATGTTGCCCCGATGGGTGGCCGGACGATCGCTAGGCTATCGAATTCAACTGCAATATTGCACAGCCAGTTCTCTTGTTGTTTCAGTCACTCCCTTTGTTATGGCATAGTGTTTCCTTTTCTACGCGACATGACGTTTGCTTTGAGTGAAGTGTTTTGTGCTTTATTCTGTGTTTTGCGATCAGCTGTATTTGACGTTAGATTAATACGTAAAAATGACTACTTTTGACATTCTAGTTCTTGAATAATTTATTATCAAGACTTATTTCTAGACTCAAATTGTCTACAGTTTCACGCCTATTTAAGTAAGGTCGAATCCACAATCTCTTCTTTTTCTGTTTCTTTTTTAAAACAATATAAGCTGCTGCGACAAGTGTGATTTCGTCAGCCATTGTTGCCGGTTTGTGTGGCCCGTTTAGGAGTCTGCATCATGGGCCATACTATTGCAGACATATTGCAACACATTGCCCAGCCATAGATTGTTCGGCCATCAGCTGCATTAAAATATTTTTGTAATGGCCGGGCAATTAGTGGCCAACAGTGCAGCCATCAATTGCAGCAAAACATGGCCCGTTTAGACGCGCCATTATAACATCCATAGATATATACTCAGGATTTAAATGGCGGCAAAAAGTAATAAATCAATATTTATTCATTATTATCTTTCTTTGTGGGCATTTGTTTAAAAATTGTCGGTGGAAAAGCAACACTAATTTATAAACATTTACTTCCAGCCTTCAATTGTCTGGTTGCTCCAGACTGTAAAACAAAATTATTCCAGAAAATATTTACATTGATAACCCATATTATGTCTGGCTGTCACGACTCACATCAAAGCTTTTTACTGTACCGGTTGCAATATCTTTACCTGAGCCATCATTAAGAAATCAGTGTAGTTTTAAGCTATCTATATAATAGTTAGTATATTAATTATTAATAAAAATAATAACTAAGCAAGGCAAGAATAACATAATTTAAATATTTCAATAACACATATATATATATAGCATTTACAAATTTCTTAACCGGCATAGTAATAATAATTATAATAAAAAAATAATAATTAAAGCAAACTTAAAAAGTTTGGTCCCTGTGGCAGTGTACCTTTAACGCTGGCAACATTTCCTCGCTGTATTGCGAGACTTATTCATTGAGCAAGGAAAGCATCGGCTCTGGGGTCACCGGTACTGGCAAGTAGGTTTTAACGTCACTGAACTGGTTTTTTTCTTTCATTTTATTCGACACTATAATATAGTGTCATATGGGACTCGGCCTGATGTTTTTGTGTGTGTTTCATCACAATCAACATTAAGAAACGCCATTATGAGCAGTGTTGTGCTAGTGGCTTCAGCGTGCGACTCCCACCCCTGAGATCGTAAGTTCGATTCCTGGCTGTGCACCAATGGACATACTATCTATATTCACATTTAACATTAAAACGTAAACGAAAGCATCGTGAAGAAACCGGCTTGCCTTAGACCTAAAAAAGTCGACAGCGTGTCAGGCACAGGAGATTTATCACCTCATTGCTTATTAGATTGATAAATGATGATCATGAATCAGAAATCTGAGGCTCAGACCTAAACAGGTTGTAGCATCTATTGGTTCAGGCAAACATAACAACACATTTCTCATTAATATTGTTAAATTTAACTTTAGCTATCAAGCGTTCCATCTTTGATGTGACTTAATAATTCATGAATAATTAACCACACGCCAAGGTGCTGATTGAATTGTTGCGTTTCACTTATCTGAAAATATTTCATCAACCACTTTTCAAAAGTATATTAACCACTTAGAACTTTGGAGCCATTGGTCACGCATTACGTCAATTAAATCATAACACGCACTCACTTATTAAGATGTTTTGTTAGTTATTTGGGGAAATTAAATATGTTCCAGTTTACAAACTGTTTAATCGTTATATAATAAATAAAATAAAATAAAAATCATTTATTCATATAGGTAACACGATTTACACTTATGAACGTCAAAAAAGAATGATTAAAAGAAATATTAAATGCTTCTAATTTTACATTTATTTACAGTTCTCAAATAAAGGGCGTAGAACGGAAGAGAAGAACTGGCAATAAACTCTCCGCCACCCTTTTTAATCGCCAGGTTTTTTGCGTTACACGATGTTTGTAAGGAGCTGCAACCATTACACGAATGTCCACATGACATCTTAAGTAATTTTTTTCTTTTATTTATTTAATAAAATAAATTAAAAACAAAGATTTGTCCTGTATCAGCAGGAGGCATGGTGAAATAGGACCACGCACTAAAATTCTTGTAGCATTAACATATCTACATGTGTATCAACTCTATTATTTCATTAGGCTAAAGGGCAGAAATCTCAACTGATAATTGGACGCCCATGGATGCGAACAATGAATCAAGTTGGTGACTGGTTTAAAAAAAATTAGGCTCATATCTTCCATGACATCACATCGCATTGAGTCAGATATGCTTTTCCCTATATCAACATAAAGTAATTAATAAACTAACCCGTCTTTCCTCCCTCGGACAAGCACAAAACCTGGCGCGGCCGCAGAGCAGGTGGAAAATAATAAACGGCTCAAATATAAGAGTCTTTCCTCCAACTTTCATTTTGTTCCCTTTGGAGTAGAGAGTAGGTCGTGAACAGGCACTAATTAAAGATTTAGGTTGGCGCCTGGTCAATAGTGCCGGTAACCCCAGAGCTGGTACTCAACGAATAAGTATCGCAATACGGCGAGGAAATGCTGCCAGCATTAAAGGTACACTGCGACAGGGACTTTAAAAATTTGATTTAATTTTCTATTTATCAATTTTAATTATATTTGAGTGTTGGAAAAAAAATACATGATAACGTTTTAAATATACCATTTTCTAAGGTAGACCAAACATATTATCCACTATAATATCGTCAGCTGTTTCTCGGTTAAAGTTTAACAAAATTGTAGAATATTCCTACGTCTAAAAATGTGCTTTCGTGTGTATCAAATTAAGTAACGGTCGGCCACAACAATCTGGCAAACAACTGAATTACCACATTAATTTAATTACTGTGAATGTGGAGCATAATACGTTTATAATTAGATGTTTCTGTAGCGTATCGACTTTTGAAAGGAGAAAAATGGAAATGTGATGTTGGAGACGGATGCTTAGGTTTCCCTGGACTGAAACGCAGAGAACCAAAAAGTCTAGAAAAACTCATCTTGGCTAGCAGAGTGGAGTGCACCGGACTTCTACGCCAATCTCCTACTAGCTTGACCGATAAAGTAACAGCCCTTACAGGTTATATAGTGGAAAAATATTCATAATAAAAATTACATGATATTTATTAATGTAAAAAATAACTTTCAAGTAAGGGCGTGGAAGGGACAAGAACTAGCAATATTACCTACACCACATGACATGGTGTATAATGAAAAATAAATTAATATAACAATAATTAAATAATAATTTACTGCTATATTTTCCTTTTTTTCTTCTTATCCTAAGAAAGAATATAAAAAAATCTAAAGAAATCTTATACTGAAACATATTTTGGAAGTTTCTGTACCCTGGACTTTAAATAAACCAAGTGCGTAATGAACTGAGCCGGAGAAGTAAGAAACCTAATAAAGACTTGTTGTAATTTGTCCAAAAAGTTACACAGTATCCGAAGATTTATCAATGTTTAAAAAGTACTAACAAAGAATATTTAATGAAAAACTCGAAGCTCCACAGGAAACCTGTTCTGATAAATGAGAAAGTTTTCTCTTTCTTTCAGAGTTTCAAGGCCTTTAATAATCACAAAGTGTTAGGGTTACAAGGAATTTCTATAAAAATTAGTATGTTAATTACACCAACAGTTATACTACATATATTAAAAAATTATTGATATTAATGTTTAGTCATTTATATATTTAAAGCGGTCATTATATAAATGAGATGTCCGAAGTCAATATTGTTTGACACCTCACCTCACCGTATCAAAATCCGTCAACGGACGGTAGAATAATGCATATACGCTAAGTTCAATTTACTGTTTTATGAAGAATACAAATCTACAGGTCTACAAAATAAAAGACTTTATTTTATTTTATTTAAATGCCAAATGTTAATAAATAAAATAGCCTTTATTGCTGTTTCTATCTTACAATAATACTCATTAATTAATACATGCCTAACATAATTACTTTCTAAATACTTTTCTACTAAATTAAATTGGTTTAATCATTGTATGTTCGGCAACTGGATGTTTGTCTGGAACAGCTTGTCTGTCGACAAAGGCCTCCTCTAAAGATTTCCACGTATTCCTGTCTTTTGCTAAACGAGTCCATACCGGACCAGCTATTTTGTTGAAGTCGTCTTCCCATCTTTTCGTTTGCCTACCTCTTTTTCTTCTGGTATCTCTTGGATACCACTCAGTTACTATCTTTGTCCATTTTTCTGAACTTTCTCTCAACAATTGTCCGGTCCAACGCCATTTAAGCTGTCTGTAGATTGTGTGTACATTTTTGAATTTTGTTTTCTTTTTAATTTCTTGTAATTTTACTCTATCTCTTCTTTTTATACCTAAAATACTCCTTTCCATTGCGTTTTGGCAGACTTTTAATTTATTTTCTTGCCTTTCTGTTAACGCCCATGTCTGGCACCCATATAATAGGCATGGTATAATGCATGTTTCGAATATTTTCTTTTTTCCTGTCATTGGCATATCTGTGTCCTTCATTATTTCTCTAAGAGACCAAAACCGTTTCCAAGTATTAGTTATTCTTCTCTCTATTTCTTTGTTCATGCAATCATCTGCAGATATAAGTTGGCCCAAATATATGTATCCATTTACATATTCTATTGGTTCGTTATTTACTATTATTTGTTCGTTGTTTACTGTTAGTTGGGCGTTCGTCATAATTTTGGTTTTGGTTAAGTTCATTGACAGACCGGCCTTAGCACTTTCATTGGATAGTTGCTGCAACATAAGTCCCAGTGTTCTTGCGTCCTCTGAGAACAAAATCAAATCATCTGCGAAGCGTAGATGGTTGAGGTTTTGGCCATTTATATTGAGTCCCATTCTGGTCCAGTTTAAATTCCTAAAGATCATTTCTAGCACAGCAGAAAATAATTTAGGCGATATAGGATCACCTTGGCGTACGCCTCTTGTAATAGGAAATTCGTTGCCCGTAGATTCAAGATGCCAAATGTTAATATGCATTTAATTGAGTATTATTACACAATCAGACATCTATGCATCGTTAATTTGGTCAATCTATCTCATCCAGTGATAAATCATGGTAACCCATAACACAAAAAAATATTAAAGTACTAACTACACCATGGTGACAGTTAATAATAAATGTCATTTTGACATACGAATTTTGTCATTACAACCTGTCAACCGCCAAGGTCATAACTCAAACACAAGTTAGGTAAAAATCAATAAAGCATGTTTGTTTAACTTGATAACGATAGTTATCCAACGGCCAAATGCTACCGAATCTTATCTACTGTAATATCGATCTCTTATATAAATAACATAATTCTGCCTATGTGACCCAAATATTCATTTAAGAAAAAAATGAGTTATCACATGCATAGTGAACATTTTAAAATATTATCTGTTTTCTTTCTTTCTATAATCGATATGTGCAAATTTCATGCAGCCATTCTGGAGTAACATACCGGAGCTTTAGTTATGTTATTCATCTATTTGATGCTAATTTAGACAAGGTATTTTGTATTACACTGTAGTACTACTAAACAAGCACTAATAAAATCACTTTGTGTGGTACGATTGGACGTTTTTGACATACCTATAATTTTAGTATAAATTTGAATTTTCGTAATAGAATTTACTCGTGTAAAACGGTTAAAATAAGTTGAACAGAAGAGATTTTACTAAATCGCAAACAGCCATAAAAACATTATTTTGAAGCCTATATTTTTATACTAAAATCCAGTTAAGTGTCATCCTAACTTATCACAAACATAACTAAGATAAAGTGTGGCCCACAAAACCCGTTTCCCGTGGCCTATTTATATTGACCCTTAAGACCCTTTTGTACTAAAAGAATGAATTTAAGAAAATTGCATTATTATAAAAAAATACACAGCAAAATGCATAGACAATGTTAATTCTTCTAATTATTTATTCTAGATTTCTATTATCTTTTGCACTTTACGACAAACACTTATCTATCTACAAACATAAAACATTCAAGAACTCATAAACGTATAGCATGCCAGCTGAGTGCAGTAAAACTGAAGGTTTTGGCAACACTAAATATTATTTAAATTAAACTTTGAAACTTTCATTATTCAAGAATATTTGCAAAACCTTGGCAACTCTTTACAAGCGATGATTATCAATTACCGCAAATTGACCGCAAAATTATATAAAATAGCATTTATCAGTATGAACTACAAGTTACAAATTTATAACGTTTTAAATTTAATAATCAAATTATATATTAACACAAAACCCTTGTATTTAAAATCAATCAAATCTTTATTTATTTTAAATACTAGAAAATAAGAAGTTGATAAATGTTACATTGATTCTAAATTAACATTTACTACCAGTTCACAAGTCAAGGGCGAAGAGCGGGCTTGCCAGGTCGCAAGAAACTCTCTGCCACTCTTTTTAATATCCAAGTTTTGAGTCAAACAAATTGTTTGAAGTGGAACAAATCAATCCCAGGGATTAGGATCATTTAAATAATCATCAAATTTATAAAAAAAGCTTTATTGATTAATTTACGTTTAGCGAGATTTTTGAATTTATTCAGTGATAATTCTCTAATTCCGCTCGGGAGTTTGTTGTAAAAACGAATACAATTTCCATATAAGGAGTGGTTTATCTTCTGGAGTCTGTTTGGTCGTACGCTTAGATTTGTTTTGTTTCGATTCTCATAGTTGTGAAAGTCACCTTTGCTTTAAAATCTTTTATATTTTTTTGTACATACAACAAGGCTTCAAGAATCTATCAATCTGGCCAGAAAACAAAAAAATATATTTTTAGGGATACACATATGAGGAAACCACATGGGGTATGTGTGTGTGCGTAAGAGTGTGTATGTGTGTGGGTGTGTGTCTGTGTGTTAGTGTGTGTACGTGAGTGTGTGTATGTGTATGTGTATGTATTATTACTTAATTGTCAATCTAATAAAGCTAAAACTGTTATACTATAAATTATTCCCTATCATTTAACATAAATTAGTATCAACTTTATACTTAACTATTCAATTATGGTAAGCATTTTATCTTAATGAAAGACTTGAGAATGTTATTTAGTCAGAACCCTCCCTTTAGGACTACCAAAGTTATATAACAATGTGATATATGGTTTGGACCATAATCAAATATTCATTTTTATTTGTGAGAATAATATGTTTTTTCTGCAATCGTTGTCAACGAACAAATCTTTTTGTCTCACAAACTTACATAAAAAGCATATTACGCATTCGTAAATTTTCAAGGTTCTACTGAATAATGATTATTCGTGTCATAGTTTAAAATAATGAAATAATAATAACATGACTTTTGATGTAACATATTTATGAACATTACCTGTGTATTCCTCTGTATCCACTTCCATATTCATGATATTGATCACTTTACATATCACAATCACAATAAACACTATCTATGTACAAAGACACCGCGGCCGTCGTGATTATTTGATAGCACGTTTTTTACTACCGATTTGGTGTGGGGATGCTATGTTTATCGATATATTTCGTATTTCGTAGCGCAAAGTATAAAAACAAGTTATTGTAAACTGTATCATTGGACGCGAGTATTTCCGGGAACTGAAGGGTCAAAGTATAACTTAGACACAACCTCTTTGATACCTTCTATCGGTTGTGATAACACCGGTAATCTGTAACGTCCAAAAACGATATCCCTAACGATGCGATGTTGAATTTTTCAACAATGTTGAAAGAATTGAAAGCGAATACGAAAAGATAAGAATCGCTAGTGGAATTTACAGAATAACAGCGCTGTAACAACAGCTTGTAATCACCAGAAATCAAGCGTAATCACAATACACTATGCAACGTTCAATTAAATTTAGAGAGAGAGTTTAAACCCTCAATTGTATAATTTCATTGAGATTTATCGACACATCGACACCGCGTTTAAAGGTCGACTGATAAGCGCCGGCGCAGAACATACTTTTATGTAAGATGCGTAATATTACGTCAACCATCTTGACAATGAATCTATTGTAATTCTAAAACTGTCATTAATGTTTTGTACACTCTACATGGTAACTAATATCTTTTATTTACTCAAGTACTTGGAAATACTTAAGCTGAACAAGCTAAACATTAAAGTACATTATGGAGCAGTGTTGATCTAGTGGCTTTAACGTGCGATTCTCATCCCTGATGTCGTAGGTTCGATTCCCGGCTACAACAATGGAGTTTCTGTATATGTGCGCATTTAACAATCGCTCGAACGGTGAAGAAAAACATCGTGAGGATTGCTTTCCCAAAAATTCGACGCCGTGTAGCACAGGAGGCTGATCACCTACTAGCCTATCATGAAATAGATACAGAAATTTCAGGCCCAGACTTAAAAACGTTGTAGCGCCAATTTATTTTTTATTTTTCCATATTTATTAAATTGATCTTGAAACGGTAGGTAAGAGTTTTACTTTTCTAAATATTCCTATATTTAGATATGTTCGTTTAAATTGATCTTTTAGGTTAATCATAACTTACCCTAAAACATATTTTCGGCGTTTGGTCACATTTAGCACTAATTCTCAACTCTGTGTATCAAGTCATATTCCAGGTAAGAGAGCCTATTGGTTTATTAATTGCCTTAAATTATTTTTTAATAGCCTTGAGATGGGTCGCGATAAACGTTTTGTCTAGGCCTCTGTCACATAGATTATATATACCGGGTGTTCCATTTTGTTCATGCCAAAATATTTGGATTAAATTCAATATGTGGATACTGGAAAACCTTGGTAGTCAATATTTTACTATGTAGTAAAATATGCTTCAGATTTAATTAATGGCGAGTGTTTGTAAGTGAGTAATATTGTTATTATTTTAATTTCATACATGTGTCCAATCTCAGCGTAGGAAAATGTCAGCACGTACAATGTTTTTTTCCTAAAAATAATATACTAGACTAGAATTATTATTCTGGCAGATCAAATATTTCGGAACAGAAACAAAAAGGACAGCCTATGTACGGTTAAATTAGGAATATCCGTACGTAATTTCCTTGTAGTTATTAAATTACAGTGAAGGTATATTTTATCCGGAGGGCTGTGCGTCATTACTCTGATAACGATAATGGTTAGATATGACGCGGTTGTCGCCAAGTCGGCGTCCTAATTTTGATGGGATCTCAAATCAATAGATTTTTTTGAAATATAGTCCAGGTCATAACCTATACCCAAATATAGAATTATTCTTTGGTTGAAATATGAGGCTTAAGGCTCAAGACTGAACGCGATGGAGACTCACCTGTCGACTTCCTCTGCCCCATCTAGGGATTAGGACATTAAGTCAAGTCTAAATATTATCCATCACCTCATGGGATAAAGACCGAAGGTTCGCGATTTGTTTTCCGGCGAATAAATAATATTCACTTACCTAGTAAGCCCTTTAAAATTTACATTAAAGATATGATCTGGTTGGATGAGAGGACTACTTTAACTGCGTGAATTTTAGTTCACGACGAAAAATACCAATCATACAGAAATGTGAACTATTGTCAACATTGGCATGCATGAAAATATGTACAGAATAGTTACTGATTTATGCAAAAAAAAACTATAAATAGAATTTTAAAGCGTTACTAACAAGAAAACGAAAAGAATTACAAAAAGTACTTTTCGCTAATCCGGAAAAGGCTATAACAATTTTTCCGAAACAAGTTTGCGGAAAATACGGTTTATCTTATCTAAAAGCCTTGTGACAAATCTCAAGACAATATGCCACAAGGACGAATATTAAGATCAAAGGATGTCCTTGACACGGGATAGAAGTTACGGCAGAGATAATAAAAAAATTGTTTTACAACTTTTAAACTTCTAAGATTTCTGTACGAAATAATTAGGAATGTGATCAGCCCTATAACAGAAATGCCCGCGCCGCCAACTCTTGCAGCTTAAACATCTTCATGGTGTTTTTTTCAACATATAAGCGAATTGCGTTCATAAATATAGGTAGGTGTGGTATCGAACGCGCGACCCAAGGGTGGAGGTCGCATTTATCTACTAGGTTTCGCTATGTTATCGGTAAATCAATAGAAAAGCACTGGTAAATTGTTAATGTAAAACGAATAGTGAATATAACATTTATTTATGTTCAATTCAATGTTAATTAATTTACATTTACTGCTTCAGTCCCCAGATCTTGGGCGTAAAACAGTCGAGAAGAACTGTTTGGCTTTACAAGATGCTTTTAAATAGCTACAACCACGTTGCTCTATACGACGTGGAACGATTGTATGAGTCAATAAAAAACGTAAATAAAAAAACATAGGCTGTATCAGCAATGGGTATGGAGAAATAGGAACACGCGCAATATAGAGAGAATAGCACAATATATTTAAGTGAAATGTCACTTCTTATTTTTTATTAAAATATCACT
Organism: Pieris napi; assembly: GCF_905475465.1. Lineage (NCBI taxonomy): Eukaryota > Metazoa > Arthropoda > Insecta > Lepidoptera > Pieridae > Pieris > Pieris napi. The sequence continues at coordinate 14,247,803 of NC_062234.1, forward strand.
AAAAATTGTTTGAGGAAATCTAGAAGTACAGGTATTTTGTAAATTCGATGTTAATTAGTAAAGCAATTACCGTAAGTGTTTCAATTATAGGAAACCAGCTTTTACCCAAAATACAATATTACGAATATCATTAGCAAACATGAAAACTGTATTTTAAATAATTTATTTTCATCGTCTCCGTAATGGTAATTATTTATGTAATTTACTGTCGCAAAGCTGCTAAAAGGTTTTTATTTAAAACAGAATAATATGTTCTGCGTAAAATAAAAGAATAATAATAAAGCCACTTTAATTCCATATTAAAAATTGCATGTCAAATGGGTGTTCGTTTTGTTATTATACTCTAGCCTACGTTAGTTATTGTTATTTCCATTACTTCGCGTTCTTCTATCTCTTCGAGTATGGAGCCCTTTTGAATATTTATTCAAAAGGGCCTCCTCCTGAACTTTCCATTTGTATCTATACTTAGCCTCCTTTATCCATTTCTCCCAAGAAACCTTAACTGTGGTTGTGACGTTGTTTTTGGCTCACGAGTGCGTTGCACCCCGGGAACACTTCGATATGTAGAACTTGCTACATAGTGGAACGTTCTCATTCGTGGATCAATAGAGATCGGGTCGAACTTAATTATCTGCCTCGTCTATCCAAAAAACTCTTCTGAAAACACTACATGATAAATGGGGTAGAAGATGAAGAGAGGCCCAACATTTCTACGCAGCTATAACTTGTTACATTGCCCATTATAGATACAAGTGCATTCTTTTCCATTACACACACACACACACACACACACACATCGGACATCAAATCGCGAAATTTTTGTTTTTGAACACTCCTGTGCCTGTGATGAGAGAGAAGAGAGAGATGAGAGAGATTTAGTCCTACTTAACCACTCTTTAAAGTTTTCATAAAAATATATTCGTTTAAATAAATCATTTCCGCGTCTCAGATATTATTCATTAATGCAGATTTAAACTCAACTCGACTGAATTGAAACCAGAATCTAATTTAAATGTCAAAGTCAGAATTCAGTTAAATTACTGCAATGTCATTATAATGTGTGAACTGAGCGTGAAATTAAGTGACCGTAGTGTGTTAGTGATTAATTAAATGGACGGCATTTTGTGCATAGCTTACATTGCAATCGAAGTTGAGAAACTATTGATAATGAACATTCTCGTAAGTTATTTGTTTATAGCTAATATTTTCATGTACGCATGTGTATTACGAACCCCGATTGTGCAATCCGATTGGCTGGTGCGACATATATGTGTTATATATATATATATATAAACACATATGACGTGTATTGAAATAGACACACAAATATTGCTATACATAATATTGATTGGCATTTTAATTTACAGATAATAATATTTTTCGGAATACTTAATTATGTTATCGGTCAAAACAAGAGGACAACCCCATCACCAGAGTTATATATATCCAATTGGCATGACTTCAGTCTGCCTTCACCAGTATCGGCTTCGAAATTGAAAGAAATTCTCCATAAAATCTCTCTATATAAAACGATACAATACTGCCCGTTTCCAAACAATAAATGCTATGAACAATCGTATAAAAGTGTTGTAGCCAAAATAATTGAAGACGTTCAAGAAAAATTTGAGCATAAAGACAAAAATACTATCTATAGAACGAATAGTTCTCCGAACGAAGTATGTAAAGAGAATACATTCAAAATGCAAAACGCAAACCCTGAGCATTCGATGCCATATAGAAATTATTTAGTTCAATATTTTTGATCCTATTTTAACAAAAAAACAAACGTTTAAATATAATTTAAAATTACATAGAATTGTCTATTCGTTTCGCGTGGTCATAATTTCGACAATGGTATAAAGCAAAATCAACGGAACGGAATAATTATATATTTTTATGTGGAATTTTTACAGTAAGTAAAAGCCTTTTAAATGAGTGTTTTATTCAAAAACAAGTGTATGTGTTAAATACTATGAACACGCTCATTGATTGATTATGATGACTAATGGGTACAAAAAATAATCACAAGAAAACACACCCCCTGCGGTGGTTAGGTCCCAATTATTTCCCTACATTAAAGTGTTGAAATTGTCAACCTCACTTTGATCTTATCTTGTGGTAATTCATAGAGAATTGTGAAGGTAGAGAATGTCAGTATCTTGATATATTTGAAAGGAATTTAGTTTCAGGAATGTACGATAAGCCAACGACTATGCTTTTGATATACAAAAAAACAATTATAGCTCTTTATAAAAAACTAGTATAAGAAAATATTAATTGCATATTTATTAATTTACGTTTTTTTAAGTAGGAGTATTATTTGCTTGATTTTAGCGTGCGACTCTCATATCTGAGCTAGTAGATTCGATCTCGACATATAAGGATCTCGATAAATAAAATATCGTCAGGACACCCATGTCTTAGACCCCACCCACGCCCAGACCTAAAAGATCGTAGCGCAACTGTTTTTTTTTAAATAAGCACGTCAAATTTGCGTTATGTATACATTTATTTCAAATAATGTGGTTGTGGTTATGCTGTTTATATCTTATAAAAACATATTCATTCTCAGTCAATAATAATAATAATAAATCGTTTATTTTCCAAGATAGCGTTACAATAAGATCGATCAACTACAAAAATCCGCACAATCAGCCATATTTAAATAGACATGGCAATACACCACTAATAAAGCTATAATGTTAAGTTTTATAGATAGGAGGATAATCTCTGCAACTAAGTACATAACCTTCAATAAGTAAAAAAAAATCTGACTTAAACATATTGATAACTTACCCGAAATGCGCTTGATGTGTAGCTGCGTGGCGAAGTTATTCCCCATTTGGGAGACATAACTGTCCTTTTTGCTTGATAACTGTATGCTGAAGCCGTCAGACTCCAGAGAGGCCCTCGGAGCTCTCGCAGCCTGGACAGCCTTGTTCTGACACACAGGAGTCGGGGCCACCTTAGCCAAGGCAGCCTCCTGGGACCCGGTGCTGTCCCGCCTTCGACTTTTATGGTCCAACAGCATACTTGGAGTGCATCCCATTTTGCTACATTGGCACTACACTTTGGCACTAACACTGACGCACCTTGGTATCATTGTTTGGATCTGGAACAAGAATTATTGATGAGTGAGTTTAATAAACTTGGTGAGGTTTCTCTGTGGCTGAAATAAATTTTATTGTTCTATTTAAAAAAATACACAACTCATTAAAATTCCGTTATCGTGCCATATTAAATTGAGAAAAACAGGGAAATAAATAGCAATATTGTTTTATACTCTTGACTGTTATATTGTGGTAATTAAAAAAAGCCCTTATTGTTGAGTCTGATGTATTTTTTTTTAGAGAGTAGATAGCTGTGCCTTTTTTTTGCCTCACCGGAAATTGATCCCAAGACCCCGTATTATTCATTGTTATACAAACACCAGATACATACTAAGCGAGATATTTAATATAATATTTGTAGTTATCGCCAACACTAGTTACTATATTGTCGGTATTTTATAAAATGTGGTATCATTTTATAAAATACCGTCAAACAAAGATCTTTTAAAAACTTCGCGTCGTCTAGTATTTCGATAAATCTTTAATATAACGACGTCTAGACGTCCGCTAATAATATGAGAGTATTATTCTAATACAAATTATGTAAAGTGCCAAGTTCAGGGTTCAACGTTTTGGAGGTATGGCGAATGATCTTGCACAAAGTTTTATCGTTTTTCTTATTTTATTATCCTTTGAACAATTACAATTGTGTAAAGTCTAGAACAAAATATAAATAAAACTATAAAAACTACAGTTAACTTAATTATCACAATTCTATATTTAAAATTAACAAACCCAGCCACGCCGTGCTCTGGCTAAGGTTTTTTGTTATATTACATAGTAGTAAACTATTCAAGGGAAACGGTAGGAGAACACCAGTCATGGGGACCACCATGCTTTTTTGGTGGTTATGCCATTAAATTGTAGCTTCTGTGAAACGTTGGTACTTTCAACACAGCGTCATCTGTTAGAATGGTGTCTATCAAATAATAAACAAATATTTTGCAATAAAATAATATTGCGGGTATAAATTGAGATGTAAGCTATCCTATCTTTAAAGTTAGATCAAACTGCACACGGTGTGGCAATTTCATTGAAATCGGTTATGTAGTTTAGGAGTCCATAGCGGACAAACAACGTGACGCATAATTTATATATATTAAGATTATTAAACTGACTGTGGTTGACTCAATTGTTAAACGTGTTTATAATATAATCTATCGTTTTAGTCAATTAACGCTGCTGCAACTTCAGGCGAAAGCTACTATAAGAACAATATATGATTTTTTTAATGTAATAGGAGGTAAACGGGCAGGAGAGTTAGCCCATGGACACTGACATTGCCAGAAGACTCGCAAGTGCGTTACCGGCCCTTTAAGAATTGATACGCTATTTTCTTGAAGTACCATCAGTAGAATTGGTTGGAAATACTTCAGTGGGCAGATGGTTCCACATAGTGGTGGTGCGCGGCAGAAACTGCCTTAAGAAACGCTCAGTTGTGGACCAACGGACGTCGAGGTGATACGGATGGTATTTTGTATTCTGTCTTGACGTCCGATAAAGAAACTCAGCTGATGTATTATCCGAACAACTCCTCTGAACACTCTCTATGGTAAATGCGGTAGAAGATGCAGAGAGACAGACCCCAAGGTATCAAGCCGCTTGGAATGTGATTATCATAGACTTACAATAGAACTGTGATGAAAAATTACAACGCACTTGCGAGCCTTCTGGCATTGTGAGTATCCATGGGCGGCGGTATCACTTAATATCAGATGAGCCTCCTGCCTGTTTGCCTCCTATTACATAAAAAAAAAATAACATGTTTGATGTTTGAGAGCAAAAATAAAATATCATTCAGGTCACATGAACACGTATACAAAACGATTATTTTATTAATGACAGTGTTTTAAACAATAAATATATACGCCATAATCTTCCATTGTTTTTATTTCGTTTTTACGGTCGACTTAAAAAACATTCTTGGTGGCCATTAATGTCTTTTGGGATTGAATGGTGAAATAGCATAAACAATTTTATATATACAAATTGATGGTCTTAATTAAATGAGAGCGCTTTGATGGAATTTCAGCCCCTTTCATTAATCAAAGGAAAACCGAATTTAAATTTATAAAACAATGAAAAACTGGCATAGCTTCATTATATTATTGTGTTTAACTTTGCTTGCCTGGCGGTATACCAATCGGGACGGCGGTATTACTAAAAAAATTCTTTAAATAAATGTAATTAAAAAAAATTTATACTATATATATTACTCGAATCGTAGATTTGTATTTTTTTAATAAATTGGCGCCTATATCTGTTAATGAAGTTTTAATTCAAGTTTCAACGGAAACATCTAATATATAAAATTCTCGTCACAATGTAAGTTCCCATACTCCTCCGAAACGACTCGACCGATTCCTATTAATTTTTTTATGCATATTAAGTCTGAGAATCGGCTACTATCTACCTTTCAAACCCCTAAGTGATAATAAATGTCTACCCCAAAAATGTGATGTTTTATTTTTTAGACAATTTTTTTAGTTTTTATCTTTTTATGATTCAGCAAACAAAAATACATAGAACCCCTAATTTTCACCCCTCTACGATCAACCGCATTTTCTTATTATAGTTATTTTTATTGAACTATAAAAAAATCCTAGAAATAATATATGTACATGGCAAAACGACGTTTGCCGGGTCAGCTAGTAGTGTTATATAAAAAATGTACTTGGTGACATTTTTAAGACTGCAACAAAATTGAATAAACGTCAAATCATATTTAACTCAGATCAAAATCATTACCATAATTTAACTATTGATTGAGTTAAATGTTAAATTGCTGAACTTTCAACTATTTACTATATAATTTAAGTACATTAAAATACATAATTGTATACACTTAAATGGAGCTAGTAATGTTTATTAATTGTGTAAATTTTGAAATTATGTTAAATTATATTAACTATGTACAAAAAGGAGCTCTTTTAATAAAGTAGATTTTCCTTCATTCATACTATCGGTAAAGCAAAACTGTTGGAAATTCACTCTAACTGTAATTAAAAAACTTTACGTTTGACTTTCAGACTATGACTAGCACTTAAGTTACATAGAAAGTAATTATAATACCTATTTGTATTCTGATAATGTACATAATGGCTCCAAACAGTTTGACTTAATGTGTACATCGTTTAGGGTTTGGCTTCAGGGTGCTACTCTCATCCCTGAGGTCGAAGGTTCAATCCCCGGCTGTGCACCAATGGACTTTCTTTCTATGTGCATTTAACATTCGCTCGAACGGTGAAGGAAAACATCGTGAGGAAACCGGCATACCCAAATTGTCGACGGCGTGCGTCAGACACAGGAGGCTTATCACCTACTTGCCTATTAGATTAACAAATGATCATGAAACAGATACAGAAATCTGAGGCCCAGACCTAAAAAAAAAAGAGGTTGTAGAGCCACTGATATTTTAACAGGCTTTACATTATACATATAGCTTATGACGTATATTTCATTATTTAATAATATTATTTTATCTTGGTGCAAGGCAAGAGCATTGTCCAGCAAACTTAATATATAATTAAAAGCACAGAAGCCTACACGTATAAAGCTTTAGGTGTAATTTATTCGCCCTAAAAATACTAAAACAAATTTCTATGTAATTGATATCGTTTTCATTGTGTGACTTTCATTAGCCTTGATTGAAATTTATCGAAGCGAATTTGTATATCTGTATACAAGTTAAAAGGCACTTTATATTTGGATACAATAATTAGAGAATGTAATTAGAATTGATGTCCTACAATTACCAACAAAAATCAAAGTAGAAATAGAAAAAACCTGAAAATAAACTTGCCCTTTTAGATGATTGTTTCACAGAATAATATATAGCATGTCTAAAATAAAACTTTTTTTATTACATTGGAATGAATCTAATATAAAGGCAATAGTTTTAATAAGAAAATGATGTAATTACTAAGAAAGATTTTATTAAGTGACTAGTATGCGCCCATTTATAGTATTGACCACAGTAGTTGCTACGTTTTCTAAAGCAAACGCTTTCAATATTTTCTTCTATTTGTGTTATTAAAGCCATAGTAGAGAAAAATTAGTCTGACACCACAGGCGCTACTGCAGGCTAAGTAACTAGGTATTTTTAATGTAATTTTAATAAGTGGTCACCTCCACTTATTATTACTTTCCTCGCTCAACAAGTATCGCAATACGGCGATGAAATGCTGCCAGCACTGCCATAGGGACCATACTTATAAAATTTGTTTTAGTTTTCTATTTATTCATTTTTAACTATGTGGGTTAAGAATAAAATGTAGGAAGTTATTATAAAATTTGTAATTAACAATTAATTCTGTATTGCCAATAGCCACAATGTTAAAACCTTTTAAGCAGAAAAGCTCTCATATTTTTATAACGTGGTAACACTGAAAATATATTGAAACATTTTAAATCCATTAGTGATCCGAGCTTCAATAGCAATTTTCCATTTAGACAAGAGTTTTAATGGCTGATACCCCGTGGATATAGAAAAAAACTAAATATAAATCTAGCTAATCTTATGCTAATGGAATTATTATTACACATTTAATATCAATCAAGCAATCAAAATACGTTCATTCAGTTTAGTTGTGTCTTAGGGCATGCATTTTGTAAACTTAAAAACTTTTGTAAACTTTTGTAAACGTTTTTGACATGCATAAGCAACGTTTACAAAATTCGCGAAAGAGCAAGACTACGCCATCTGTTCGCAAAACTACCAGGAGGCCTTGTTCTAAAAGAACGGGCAAGAAACTCAGCAAGTTTTACCTTTCCTCTACATTATAATTATTCAAAGGAAAATGTCATAAACCACAACTACTCGTAGATTAAAGTTACATAAGTTAAAAAAAAATCTGTTCTGTGATTTACCACATTCACCAATATGTGAGCATCATGTATCTACATAATAATTTAATTATCTTCTGCATTGTGTTTTATAACACCATTCGCCTAATTTATTTTAATATGTTCTTTTTATTTTAGGTAGGTACGGTAGGTAGGTGTTTTTTAATATTTTTAACTTGGTGATTTGACTATCAAACGTGCCTTTTTAATAATAAATAATTTCACTTTGACTTTGACTATAAATAGTAAATTGCGTTACAGACCTATCTATAAAGAAAAAGTTAAAATACAAATACAGAAACTTGAAAGTTATCACAAAAGAACTTAGTTGGAAAATGCTAGTAGGAAATTCCTGTAAAGTATACGAAGGCTTTGAACATAACTCGAGCTATTAATTTGCTTTATAGATCACTTATGGCTATTTAGCGTCGGACGGTAAATCAAACGCAATGGGATAGCCTATCAATCTAGATTGCAAACATGTCGAGCCGCTCCCAGACAATACAGTTAACTCGGATACACCTACAACTGGAGTTACTTAATACCATTCGTAATTGCTACGTGTCGTAGAGTGTATTATGTTTAACATTCAATCAATTAATTATCATAAAATATATCAGTTTTATATTTTATTAATAAAGTTATGCTAACTGATTTGGCCACGAAGGCTCTATCGAGAATGCCATCTTCGGGAGATACCTGGCCATATAGGCCCAAGAATGCGTAAATATAACTTTCACATTTAATAACTGAGAAGCCGATCGGATGAGTCCAACATGATCGGAATATCGTAAAGATACTTGCATTCGTCATTTTAATACACCGACCGAGCACCTGGAACATTTGCTTCGCCGGTAATCGAACCTATGTACATCAATCAATCAATTGACGAAAAAGTATCACAATGCAGCGAGGATTATTGGTACACTGCCATACGGATCACAGTTAAAATGTATGTTAGTGTTTTTATATAGATAAGAATCTATTTACTATATAAAAAAGCCACAAAGATTCTGAGACTGGGACTCTATATAATTTAGACATTAGTATGAAATCGTAAAGTGTTTCAGTGAATTTAAAATGAAATTGAAAGATGAAACTTATTAAAACTAGAAAAAACGCTTTAACTTACACAATACTTATTAGGAGATAGAGATGCACTCGTATTGACTTTAAGTGGCTGCTCAAGTTTGAAGCGCAATTAGACGGCTGTAAAAATAGTTCAAACGTCAAGTAGGTAATATTGCCAGCACTCCTTTGAGTGTTTATTTTCGAGTTCAAATAAAGATTTAAGTACCTGAAGAGGTGTAACATTTGAATGTCAAATAAAAATATGATTTTGTCATGTTTGTGTGTGCTTCTCTCAAAAGAAAAAAAAAATTATAAGTACAGACACACATACATGAATGGACGAAAAATTCCATTAAAACATTACAATTCGTTATATATTGATTTTCTATTACTGTTTTATACTTTATAAACATTTTCATCTCGCAGTAAAAGTCAAGTTCATGTAATCGTTTATATAGACTGAATTCCGTTTCTTTACAAGTCAGACTTCTATGTAAATTATGACATGACAAATTATAACTGGCGAACATTAAAAAAAAATCCGATTATCGTAACTAAAGCATGTGCTTTACAATGTTGTAAAGTATGTCTCAAGAGAATTAAAATGGACGTGTTCAAATGGGCTTTTTTGCAGCCAATGAATGTGTCAGCCGGTAATGGCTCGCCGAGATTATACAATAGTTTGACACCTCTTTTGTTTATGTTAGATTGACTAGTCTGTGGCTGGGTTAATTGACTGCGTTATAATGAAAATTGAATGTTATTTTATTTTTAAACCTTGACTTTTAAACTTGTGTGTAAAATATCTTGTTTTTCTATCTACACAAAAGTTATTTAATTATAATTAAGACTCTCGTCAATGTTACATACACTATAATAGGGTTACTAAGTAATATCTTGCTAACATTGTACCTTACTTGGTATTCGTATGTCTTTATAAGGTACTGAGTATTGTAATGAAACGAGGCTCTTCAGAACACGTCTATTTAACATAAGTGTTGGTACAATACTGATATCTATATTAAAACATCAATACATTTATATAAATCATGTAGGCACAACTTGATTTTCTACAATACAGTATTCTATCAACTTAAACTATAGCTTTCAATAGCATCTCATAGTAATCGACTGATATTTTGTAAAATAAAGGATGCACAAGAAAAAGGGAAAAAATTCAACTCTATTCGTGACAGTAAAGACGGATACAGATATTTATTTAGACAATAATTAATATCTATAAACAGTCTAACTTCGTAGAGATAGCTTTGATCAAATTTGATTTCAGCATAATAAACAACGAAACTGAAAGCATATACTTGCTGGGCAGAGATTATGAGACTACGTTCTGAACAATTATCACTACTGCCGGAAACAACTTTTATGCTGTATATGCGACTGCCCAGCATCAACAATCTCCCATTCCCCGCATACTCACGTAGCTAGCAAAGGGTTTTCTCAAAGTCATTTTATATATAAAAAATATTGAATTGTATACTATTTTTTGTTGAAATTTGTCCATACATAAGCTGTAAATAAATGAATATATAACTGCCATATAAATAAGCTAAAACACCGCCCCCGTCCCTATGGGCTGATATATGAAGCTGTCACCTGTAGATGTGATACTGAATACACTGCGAAATAAACATCAAAAATGGGTACTGACGATCGCCCGAGGCAACGAAATAACGACCGCTAAATTGTAGCAAGAAAATGGCTAAAGAATATATTTTTCGTTTAAGTTTTGCGCTCGTAATTTAAAGATCTCCGTGGAATAATGCTTTTACGTTTTAAATATGTTTGAAGTTACTAGTATATAAATATATATATATGTCATATGTATGTATTTAGTATCTAATACTAGATAGTAGAATAAAGGATTCGAGAGTTTGCATCATAACAAATATTGATGCAGTTTATCACGATAATTTTTTTTAATAAATATTTTTTTATAATTATCCAATTGGCATAAATAACGTGTTTAAATGAAACAAAGATATCATATATAATATCGTACGTACCCCCTGTACATAGTATTTTGTATATTTTTCAAACTCAAAAACTACTGGAAATTTTTTTAAAATTAAAGAAACGGAAATCCGGGATAGATCGGTAGTATTTCATAATTTACGTTAATACCCATTAAAGAAGTTTTTTTTATGTAACAGGGCAAAACAAACTATGCAAAGGGGGAAGCTCACCTGATTATAAGTGATACCCGCCGCTCATGTACAATTTCCAAAAGGCTCGCAAGTGCGTTGCCGGCCTCTTAAGAATTAGAACGCTAGTTGTAGTAGTTCTTGAAGGCCCCTAAGTCGAATTGGATCGAAAATACTTTAGTGGTCAGCTGTTTCCACCTAGTTATGGTGCGCGGCAAAAACTGTTTTAATAAACGCCCAATGACGGACGTCGAGGTGATACGGATCAATTTTTATTTATTTTCAAAATCCTATAGTCATAGACCAATTAAAGTTATGTTATTGAGATATTAATCAACAGTTTATAACTAAGCTTAACCACTTCTCGTAATTAATATTACTATGCATTCTGACACGAAATTAATTTTGAGAGAATATAATGTATAAGGAATTATGGTGTGCCAAAGCATGAGTTACTTTCACAAACAAAAGTTGTTTAAAGAGCTTTATACACTTATCCTAAATTTTCCGACACTCCCAGTTATATGTCTTTGTTCGTAGCTTTAATGTTTTGAAGCAGCGAACCTGACAGGGATTTAAATTCATAACTGTACTGGTGCCACCGTAGTTAGTTAAATGTTAGGATATTGCTGTGTAAAATATTTAAGTTAAAAATTCTCATAATTGTGTCTGAGGATTACTCTTATATTATTAATGTTTGTTTATCGTTATCTTCTTTAAATTGTATTTATTTGTTTCCAATACATTAGAGTCGGACTTGGCGCTAATTTTCGTTTTATGAGAAAAGCGTTAAATAGAATCTTTAATGTAAATTTGATTTAAAGAGTTCCTTGAAGTTTAAACAACTTTAACTTTAAATTGTCTCGGTTTAAAATAAATAAATCAGTGGCGCTACAACCTTTTTAGGTCTGAGCCTCAGATTTCTGTATCTGTTTAATGATGATTTGTCAAATAGGCAAATAGGTGATCAGCCTCCTGTGCCTTACACACGTCGTCGACTTTTTGGGTCTAAGGCCAGCCGGTTTCCTCACTATGTTTGTGAAGGATCACCGTTCCAGCGAATGTTAAATGCGCACATAAAAAGAAAGTCCGTTGGTACACAGCCGGGGATCGGATCCTACGACCACAGGGATGAGAGTCGCACGCTAAAGCCACTAGAAGAACACTGCTCTATTGGCTTTGGTTCATACCTTAGTATTTAACTGTTAAGTTTGAACTTGACTCGATTTCTATAAAACGTTTGTAATTTAATACTTATTTGGCATAGTACCCTATTCAATATTCCCTTTCTTAACCACCAAGGACACGTTATTAGCATCACATTTCGCGGGAGCCATCCTGAGGGGTTTAAGCTTCATTCATTATTAATTCAAACCGACCCAGTATTGATTCAAAAGAGGATTATAATAATTCATTTTAGGTTGAAAAAGCTTACGGCTTTTAATTTTGTAGTAAAATTGAATAAAGTTTTCACCTAATAAATTGTTTAAAACTAGCAACTCGACTAACCTAACGACTAACGACCAACTAAGACTAACCTCACAAAAACAACTTTCATACATACATATATTACATATATAAAATATCCTCTGTTTAGACTGATTAACACTAATGTGGATTATCACTAATGTGGTATTTCCAAACCAATTCGACTTAGGGTCCTTCAAAAAAAGAGCGTACAAATTGTGAAAAGGCTGGCAACGCATTTGCGAGCCTTCTGGCAATGTGAGTGTCCATGAGCGGCAGTATCACCTAATATTAGGTGAGCCTCCTGGCAGTTTTCCTACTGTTACATAAAAAAAATGAGGTATAGTTTGTAAATTAAGCGCACAAACATTGAACGACACTGCATTGTAAATCTTTGAAATTGTATTAATAATACATAATTATTTAATAACAACAACAGACACTTACGCCATTGCTCTGACATTAATAATAATGAGTATGAAATTAACAATATAATTATCAAATAGTCAATAATTTACAGATATAGTAATATATTGGCAAATCGAATAAACCACAAGTAACAGCCATAAACTGATTAAACTTTGACGTTCTAAATTTGTTTGGTCTGCCATATAATGGCAATGGCATCATTGTCCATGTCCATATATACGTACGTATATTATGTAGAGAGCTCATGTATATTTTTTTAATAAAGTAACGCGGTAATACTAGAATTTATATGCAAATTGCTGTTGAACGAAATCCCTTTAAACGCTTCCAATTAGCAACAAACTACTGAACCTAACAAGTATCAAAGCTCGGTCATAGCTAATGCAATTAATTAGGTCCTGAACTTGCATAGAAATATGAACTACGGTTGTGTATATCTGTACATAGAGGACTTGCCGCTACCATACCACAAATTAATATTAATGAAAGAATAATATAATGGTAGAATTTTAAAATGATAAAAAATATTTTTGTAGAAACTTAGATAAAACAAACACAAATATTTTTTTTTATAGTTATTTCGACATGGATGAATACTCTAAATTAATCCATATATTATGAAAGAACTGTATCGATATAATATATAACTAACTGCAAAGAACTATTTTGTGAAAACGATTTTTGTAAAATTAAAAAACTTACCAAGAATATATGCTAAATATAAGAGAAAGGTGATTAAATCTTTAAAAGCAAGGTGCCTTTGTAGTATTTAGACCGTAAATTTTGACAACAATTATTAAACTTAACTTATTATTATGACATTATGAAAATTAATTTGACATCGGCATGCCTATTTTCATATGGGTAACTGTGCGGATTTATATAATTTATAATGTAATTTTTTTTTACTGTATATTCCAATCATATGTACAATGGATTAAGTCGAAGGAATAAAATATTATGACAGTATCTGGTCAATATATTTGATATCAATATATTGAAGCCTTTATCATTTGACGACTATTTAAATTATTTATTTTTATTTATTTACACTTTGTTGCATTACAATATAAAAAAAATTAACATAATTAAATGTAAAGGAGGGCAACTGGCAGCCTTATCGCTTTCGAGCGATCTTTTCCAGGCAACCACTGTGAGAAAAGGAAAAAAAAATGAGAAATTATCCTAATCCTTGGGATTGACTTGCTCCAGTTCACATATGTATGGCTGCTCTGCTTTACAAACAATTAGTGTGACTCAAAACTTGGCGATTAAAAACAGTGGCGGAGAGTTTCTTGCCAGTTCTTCTTGCGAACTAGAAGTAAATGTAAATTTACTCGTAGAATCAATTTAACATCTTGCCTGTTGACGTTCATAAAGGTACTTGGTTACCTATAGAATGAAGTTATTTTGAGTTTGAGTTTGAAATAATGTGGATTTTAAGCAATTTAAAAAACTTATCAATGCAATCTCATACAATTGCTTCAAAAAGGAAAATTTATCAGCCTAAATCAATTTTATTTATATTTTACTAAAATATACAATCAATGTGTGAAATGGAACGTGTATTTTCATTGAAGGAACATTAACCTTTGAAGACACTCACAATCAATGTTGTGTTATGTTTATATATACTAAATGTACAGGCGGCGCCGTGATATAGTACAAGGGATGCTTTATTTGTTGAATGAACAAAATTTATCATAGAACAAAATAAATCGAATCTTTTGACAGCTATTTCCGAATCATACAAATATGTAATTAGCGAATCTTTGCGTATATAACAGGAAAGATTTCAGATTGATGACACGTTTTGTTTAATTGTCTAGAAGCACGCTGGAGTTTCGACCCTTCGTTGTTGACAACCCCAGGTTGCACTGCACGATTTGGTGGTCGTTTCTTGTAAAAACTGCAAAGAAGTGGAACTCCTTGCTTCCATCTTCCGTAGACAGTATAATGTGGGTTTAAATAAACGGCGGTTAAATAGACATCTCCTGGACAGGAGTGCCCTCCAATTGGCCACATCTCACTTAACATGAGGTAGGATTGTGGCCAAACATCTGTCCTGTTCTGTTAAAAAACTCTAGTCCAATCACAAAGCGCAAAAGAATTGGTCTGTCCAGGTGAAACAATTACCGTAATGCACTATCACTTCGTCATTCAAAGTGAAGCAAACAAAAAGATCATATAAAAGTATTTTTCATCTATCTGTTGATAGAGCCCCACTCGTAACTGTTTTAACTTTGGAAACTCGGAGCTTCGTAAAACTTTTCGTCTTTTATTCTTTTAGAAGCCGAATTCCCGAAAGATTTTTTATGATATTTACATTGTAAACTGTCTACGTTTAATGTTACTAAACCTGTAGTTTTATTAGCCTCAGATTTGGGACAAACAGTTTTATATAACAGATATACAATTAGTTCCTTATTGACTTCAATCAATGTCAATAGATCATCGGACAAAATATGTAACCTTTATCTCAAGAATAATATAGGTGAACGTGTATGTCTATAGTCTATGTATGTATTTAAAAGTTCACCTTTAAATACCTTAAAATAATTACCTAGTTAGTGACGTTAAAAACGATTTTTTCTATTTATAAATTCAATTATTATTATTATTGTAGGCTGAGAATATTGTATATGCGCTATTTTTGTGTTATTAAATAAAATATACAAAAACAAAATCACAACTGAAAACGTAATCTGTCGTAAACTTAAATGGTTTTTATATTATTTGTTTGTATGAACAAGCAATTTTGTAATAGTTAATAAAACAAAGATTAAGAGAAACATAACTGGCTCTTCAGCTACACCCACCATGCTAACCTGTTGCTAGCTGGCGCGGAGCCAAAACCGTACATAAATAATTTAGTTGTTCGAAACAAATTAAAAGGGCTACGTTTACGACAATTTATTATGAGAAGCGACAGGTGGAAAGCAAATTTTTAAAATTATTCAAAATACTAGACTTTTTAAATAAAATGAAATATTGATTGATACTAAGGGAAATCTCTGGATATATCAAATTAAGTAAACAGCAGGTGCTACATGGCAGAGAGTGGCACAGTGCGGAGGGGAATGGCGGGATTTGGGAGAGGTCTTAGCCAAAAAAGGGCACACAGATACCTAAAAGAAGATTTTAAAAGAAACGTGTTTAAATGTAAAAATATCTGAATTAAAGGCTAAATGTAAAATTATCTGAATTAAAGGCTATTATTATTATTAAGAGTAAGCGCGTTTTTCTCAACCCTAAGATCATATTATGTTTTAACCCCGACTGTCCACTTCTGGTTTGTTTTGCTATACCTGCCCTTGGCAGTTGCTCTGGCGTATATTGGACTTCCTATAAGTAAAAATATCCAATAAGCAGGGAATTGTGAAGTTTTTCCTATAACTGCTACTATCGAGAAAAAGCCAGCTGAAATTTTAGATTTTCTGACCAATTAAAATCATGGTAATTATTTGTACATTTTAAGAAAGATTATTTGAAATAGGGTTTGAAATAAGGATGATATTTTCCGAAAGTCATTAGTATACCTGTATCTAAGGAATAGTATATATTCCGAATAATAACGTTGTTTGCAGTCCCTTGAGTTTCCGTAACGGGACGAGTGGGCGCTAGCGTTCATACGTCATAAATACGTAAGCATTTATAGTTGGAGTTATCAGGTACATTTTACGATCGTTCTCTTTAAAATGGTCCTCTATGCCAGTTTTGTGTAGAGAGGTCTACGACGTAGGCCCTAAGCTTCTAAGCTTCCGGGACCGCGTAGCGCCTGAAGCTTATTGACATTTCTTGATAAAACGTAGCATTAATACACACTTTCTGTTGCTTATCTTGTGCTTTTTCACTCGTATTACTTTGCAAAATATGCACGTGACTTTATTTAATTAATTTAGTGTTATAGTACGTTCATGTATAAGACCAAATGTTACAATGTTTATATACGGTCTAAATATATTTACAAAAATTGTATTCCTAAATTCCTTTATACAATTAGTATTTATTATATTTATATTTCTTTCCAACATACAAATATAAAGTATTTATAATATTCTTAACCTGCCTACATAATAAGAAAAAATTGATAAATAGAAAATTAAACCAAATTTCAAAAGTTTGTCAATGTGGCAGTGTACCTTTAACGCTGGCATTTCCTCTCTATATTGCGGTACTAACTCGTTGAGCGAGGAAAGCACCAGACAGTCACTATCTACCAGGCGCCAACTTAAATCTTTACGCCACGGCCTCATACTCCAAAGGGAACAAAATCAAAGTTGGAGGAAAGACTCTAATATTTATTAATTAATGAATAATAATTAATTATATATTTTTAGTTAGTTCAATATAAAGTGAATGCTACCGCAAGTTCCTTTACATGTCATGAAATTCTAAATTAATTAAAAACAACATTTTAATAAAACGAAGAAGAAATATATCTAAATTTACAATTAATTTTATTAAAATAAGGCCCGCATTGAAACAAAGGAATATATGATTCATTGACCGCAATATCCCAGGCAGTGACGTCACAAAACATCGTATAAGTGAGAATAAACAATGTTGAGTGTTTCGATGAAATCGTAATTGTATCGATTTAGAAACGATATCGATTTGCAAATCGATTATAAATTTAATATACGGTTCATTTGTAAATTATATATTGCTATGTAAACTGTGATTTGTGTGTGAACACAAACAGATGAACTTATCGATATAATGTGGAATTTGTCGATTTTTGTATAATTTTTTACACGTAATACGCGGAACGAATTGATAAATAATCATACTAATTAGTAACAAATAAACTGAAAATTAAAAACCCAATTTAAAATTACAATTACTATAAATAATAATTGTAATGTAATTATTTCTAAACAAAGATTGTAATTTAATTATTAATAAATAAAAGTGTTTGGAAATTGGAGTTCAAATGAAAAATTAGTAATTTAGACAGAAAAGTTTTCATTTAAAAATAAATGTCCAGAAATATTAAACTATTAAGCTAGTAATAGAACAGAAACCAAACATTGATTTAGTGAGAAATCGATCAGCTGTCGTCTGGTGAGTTTAGGCGTGTGTTATGTCTGCAGTTTTTCACTATTCAATCGTTAAATTAACACTAATTAATTGGTATAGACTTGAATAGTAAATAATAATGTACATTTATAGTACAACAATTTATTTACATCTATTTTTTAGCCCATACCGAAATCAATATTTCCTTTAAAAAAAATACACTGAAATAAATCTATTGAATAATTATCCATGAATGCCTGAGCCTATTTCGTTGGCAAAATAATATAATACAACTGTTTCATTTCGACTCAGAAGGTCAACTATAAATATAGTTTTAAGAGGAGTTAAATGTAATTAACACACACGCAAAGAAGATTTATATATATGACAGTTGACAGCTACTTGATACGAATTATGCCAATATGTAGAGAATTATATTGTTATCTGTATGTGAAATTTAAAAGGACCTCTTGACGTTTGTTTTCTGCCAAAAGGGTTAATACTCGGTTTTGCCAAAGGCGTCTATTAATAATCTCAAAGGTTGTTTCGAATTATACATTTAAACCGTGTGGGGGGAGCATTTTATTAAGTAATATGTATATAACTGTAGACACACAGAACAAAACTTAATGCTCAATTAAATAACGCCTGAAGAAATCATAGGGCGGCGACAGACCTCTTTAACCATAATTACAACACTTAAACCTTTTTCAGGAATCCGCTTTTCCTTTTAACAACTATCTATTGGCGAACACCGTACAATTAAATACACCGTTAAATTTATCGCGTTCATATAAAGAAAAACACAGCCTTGTTCTTTATAATAGATTGACGAGAAGTAGAGTCTGGCTAATGAAATGAGATAATTGAATTATTATAAAACTTTCGGATGGCAACACATAATGTCGTGGAATTTCTTAAGTTAGTATGATTTTTTGTCTTGATACTTCATGCAATTACTCATTTTTATTTCTATTATATATTTTTTCCGAATAGTTAACAGGTATAATAGCCTTAACTTTGTTTTATTTAATAGAATATTTCGTTTCTTTCGCAGGATTTGATTATTCCGAATGTAGTTGTGTTTTATAATAAATATAGATTTAGTTTTCCATGCAATGCTAGTAATTTTAAGTATCAATAGTAAAAGACTAAATACGTATAGTATTTAATTTCATAGAAATACAGTTACTATCAATGTAAAAAATAATAAATTAAAATCAAGTATCAAGTAAGTTTATCCACAAAATATATCAAACTTTTAGGGATACCATACTATTTTTTTTTTAATTTGCCGCGCTTTTTCGTTATCATCTTTCATTAGCTAGACTATAAAAATCGTACACTTCTACAATAGACAAAACTAAAACAGACCAATTTTATCGAAGACATGGAATATTTTGTCAATGTCAAGATGCAAAAACGATATTACGTAACAATCACTGACACACGCGAAAGAAAACTATGTAACCATTATTTAATAATAACCTTAGCTCAGCGGTTTTAATCTAATTAACTTTTACTGCGATAACCAGTCAGGCGTGACCGACCACGTGGTTTTCACGATACTATAAAACAAAACACTCGTAGCAATGAAGCTATATAATTCACAACAAACAAGCCATGCACGATTTGATCGTTTCCTATAAAAAAGGAAAGGAGTGGAACTTCCACCATTCATCTTCCCTAGACAGTATAATATGGGTTCATTTAAGCGGTAAATAAATAGCTATCTCCAGGCTTCTCCAATAATCTCACTTAACAACAGATGGGATTGTGGCCAAGCGGCTGTCCAGTTCTGTCTAAAAAAATTAGAAAAACCCTCAATGGGTCATGGAGCATATACATTTCATATTTGGTTATAGGAAAGACTTAGCTTATGTCAAATACAATTTTAACATAATACAAGGTTCTTCACGATATTTTCTTTTACCGTAAGCGTTACGATTGAGAGTTTACTATCTCTCTTCAATTGATAGCTCGTGTCTGAGTGTCGTGGTCAGCTAAGAAACACCTGGAGCCGATCTGTTTCCACCGGTTTCTGTTCAGCAACTCTCGTATTATAGTATTGAGGACGATGAGTCTTTCACTTGATCGGCCCATCTGGTTGGTGAACGGCCACGTGATCTTTTGCCTTCTGCGTTATCAACCACGTCAGTTTCTCTAGATTCTCTACGCCTCTGCAATTACGAATGTTAATTACGCATGTAGAATAAACATCAATTAACAATTGATAACCGGGGCTTGGACGAGCTCAACCTTGAAAATTTGATTTATAACGCTTAGAGATATTTGTTCACATCGCATTAATATTTTTTGTGAATTGTTCGTATCTTGCATTTCTGTTAAATTATTTTAATAGAACAAGTAAATATGGAAGAGCTATTTATTAGAGCTATCTATATGAGAGTCTTAACCTAAAATTAACATAACTTTAAATAAAATGTACAGTAAAATACAGAATATCTTTTGTTACGCGGAAGTCCAAATGACGTAAGTGCAACGCGTTTGTTGTTTCAAAACATTGTTTGGCGATCGTACCCAAACGGTTAAATGGATCAACGTCATTACTTACGTGTTCTGATTAATTTATAAGGCCACTGATACCTGTGATGTGTAGTTTGGTAGCGATTCTGATGCACAACTCATTACTAAATTAGCACTCGTAGAGTGAAATAATGTTATTACTAAAATAAATATACATGATGCCAAAACCCTCAATGGTTCTTCTGTTTGATTTCTGCATTTAATTATTGTATATTTACTGTGTATAGATTGGCGACTTCTAAATTGTAGACATATTATATTACAGATAATAATGTAATAATTGCGCAAAGAACCATTGATTCTTTAAAGTTTCTTCTTGGTACCGACAAAAATTGGCCTGTTCAAAATTTCAGAACAGGTAATGTTAAATTGACAATGAAAATTGTTTATTAAAATTTACTATAATTTCATCAGCATAACAAGGGTAACGACATGGAAAGGGCCACCAGGTAAAAGAAGAGAGCTTATGAAGTTAGTGTAGAAGATTGGGAGAAAATGCTCAGGATAGAGAGATATGGAGCCAGTTGGATGAGGCCTATACTTTTTCATTACATTACATATGTGTGGGTGCCCTTGAAAAAAACATATTATTTTGTATAAAAGTTTAAGTGTGTGTATCTTTTGTAAAGATGGATGAAAGTTTCAAGGAATAAATGAGGCTTAATTATTATTATTATAATTAGATTCAAATCAATCAAATTTGAGATTTAAGACACTTGATTTAGCTTTTATTTTTCTTAGTCTTCGCTTCGCTTAAGAGTGACCGACGTAAAATCGCACACCTTATTGCACTGCAACTGTTTCCTTCAAGTTTCAGGAAAGATGTATTTTCCAAGATCGAGAATTTATTTTCCCTTGATCTCGATCTTAATATATTTCATTACGAATTTGGCTTCGTCTCTACGAAGGACCAAACTTTTCTTTAAAATTAATTAAGTTTCTAATAATGTTCTTAATTCGAATGCGTGTATCGTAAGACACTGTTAGACACTACAAGAATGTATGAAATAATCAAGTATAAATAATGGTAGTATTTGAAGTGCGATTTGTTTCCTAAATTACTAAACGTACGACAATCGTAAAAACTGTCCAATTTTAGCAATCCAGACGAATGGGCAGGCGCGATAACACTCGCCAGTATCGAGGTTAGACTAAGTGTGCTCCATTGGGAGCTATCACCTCGGCTTGGACCACCCTTGTTGAGGGATTAGCTTTAAGAGCTGGACATCCGTCCGGTCCAGCGATGAGGATGAAATCTTATCAGACAATTATGCGATAAAATCAATTTGAGTAAACTAATTACAACGCCTTTGTCTGGCATATTTTATTTAGGAAGGGTCTGTGTATTTAACCTAATATTTCAGGCGATTTTCCCCCAATCAGACAGAAATATGTATGTATTTATTTATAGGTCTTCTATGCCTTAATTTTAACTGAACCATATATAAATAAAAGTTCTTTTACGCAGTTAAACTTGAATTAATTACATTAATAACTCCTCCTTAATGAATGCTAATAATAATTTTTTTTTGCGCATGAGGCGCAAACTAACTGTTGTGGTCTCTGGTAGAATGACCAGCGCTGTGGAACATTCTGCTCCTCAGCATAATGCTGAGTCAAGGCCAATTACAGCCACAGCACACACGCATTACACACTTGAGACGAACCGAATGGGAAAAGGGATTTTTTTTATATCTCTCATTATATTTTTTATTTTTTTCTTAGATAATTGTTATTTTGTGGGTTCATGTGGGTTTGTTAGTAATATATGTTATGTCTAATAATAATCAGAATTACGGTCGTAATCTTAGACTAGCAATTCTAATCTTTTTATTTACAAAGAAATTCCTTGAATCTTTGCTAAACCACATCGCCTTGACCTAAAAATTGTACTCGTGAGCGAAGTATTGAATGGTAGAGAAAACATAATTCAGAACAGTTTTCAATTTAATAAGTTTATCGTATAAACAAGGACAACGGACTAGAGAAAATAAAATGTTTGTGTTGTATTAATTAACCTTTACATATATTTTTCCGGACACACGAATTCTTTCGCTATTTATATACGCGGCTTTGAAATCATATGTATTATATATACATTTAACAAACTACGTAAACCTATTTATCAACTTGTCATTTTGACGTAAAAACATGAGTACTGAAGCAATTTGTCACTCTTGACGACAAAAGAGTCAGTTTTCGCTCAAAAACTGTTTACCAGTAATAATTATACCGTGAAGTGTCAATTTTGCATGAAATAACATGCTTGTTAACAAATAAATTAAAGTTTTGGTTTAAAATGACGTTAAAATTACCTATGTTAACTAGTTTTACTTACTAATTACTAGTTGTTTGAGATTCTTCTATTAGATGCCGGCGCTCGAGAGTGCGTTGCCGGGATTTTAACAATTAATTTGTTTGAATTGGTTCAGAAATATTATTAAATCAGTGGGCAGCTGGTTCTAGAAAGTAGTGGTGGACGGCAGTAATTGCCTTAAAAACGCTCAGTTGTGGAACGAAGGACGTCGAGGTGGGATGTCTGGTGGAATTTCGTATTCTGCCTCCATGTCCTATGATGAAACTCACACCTCTTTTGAATACTCTGCATGTAAAATGCGGAGGTAGATGCAGAGAGACCGCACTCCACACCACTGTACGCAGCGCCAAGGAATCAAGCCGATCGGAAAGCGACTGGTCGCCGACGATTCGAACGTCTCTTCTTAGAATACGACCAAGTGGAAGAAGCTAGTACTGTTATCTATGTGTATATTATTATCTTCTCTTACAACGTGGTAATATAATTTATTAGATTAATGAAACTTCAAGACACAATAATCATTTTAGGTCAATAAAATGTACTTACATTACATATAAACAAGCAAAACTACTAGCTACTAGCTACTTTAGTTATATTACTAACTATATTAAATAAATTTGTCATTATTTTATTAATTATTCATTAATTATTATATTAATTATGCGGCTTTCAATAACCTCATAAATCTTAAAATATACGATCTTTTAGGTTTCTTTACTAAATAATTTATAAAACTGTAATAAACGATGCCTGTGGAATTCCTATGCAAAGTATGAATATCCGAGATGAAAGCTCGGAAATGCGACAGAATATAAATTAGTAGGAAACAGATATCTCTGGTTGCCCAGTAATAGGATGTCACTTGCATTGATCGTCAACTTGCAACATTTTAAATTAGAAATATCCACTTTACATGCACCCCGCTGCGGAAACCAAGCAAACATTTTAATCTCTCGTGTGGCGCACCTAAAGACACAAGTTTCCGTTCTGCCGTTATTGATAAGCATGTCAGCCCTCGGAACAATTATTTTTTCGCCAGATACCCATAAATCTAACTGTCCAAATGTATTTGCGACTTTTGTTCAAAGATAATCTTTGTTTATAGTGGCTACTACTCAATTCCTAATGCTAATTAATTAAGCAGTGATTTGTATTAAAGCAATCCACGGAGATATATTATTTTACTCCACGTTTCAATAGTCTAAACTACGTATAGATTCCTCAATTTCAATCCTTTCAAACTCCATCGACAGCTGCAAAGTCACAAGGACGTTTGACAAATCCATTAGCAAATTAACAATTCACTCGACGCAAAAGCTTATGGCACCCTTATTGAATAGTTATGAATTTATGTTTGAATTTAAATCAATGAGTTTGGAATACATTTATACTGCGACCATAGCGTCGCTCGAAATTTAAACTACTTATTGCAAATTATAGTGAAGTTAATTGAACGCGGTTCTCACTTTCGGAAAAAAATTAATAAGCCAAGCCTGTTCCTAGAAGACGGTTAATTAAAGCTGAATAAAAAACTTGGTTTTAAAGTGATGTTCATAAATGTTTCTTTAAAAGGCCTATAAAGTATCGTGAAGTAATCGGAATGTTTTAGACCTAAAAATCGACTATAGACACTTATAACCTCCTTGCCTACAAAGAAAAAAAAACCCTTACCACTTAAAACAGTTGCATAAATATAATTAAAATTGTTAAGCCTTAAATATTTCAATACAACACGAAATACGAATTTAAAATATAGACTCCATTGAAATAATTCACGAATGTGTCTTTAATTAACATTACATACAGTCATCATTTCATGTGCTTTAATTTCGATATTACCCTTTGATGATGTATTATTATGATTATTACGTTGACGCTGACGGCGTTCAATATTAACTGATAGAACTAAATGAAATCTAGTTACATAAATGAAATTTATTAAAAGACTGAACTTGTATTATCTTGGAAATCTTGGAAAACTAGGAGGAAGTTCATAGTTCTTATAGTAGTACCGAAATTGAATTTGTATTTAATATTTTATTTCCAGTAGCTGAAAACAATTTAACGGGTTTCAATTGTTTTAATTACACGCTTTATATTAGCTTCACCTGTATGTATGTATGTATGTATGTAACCGACTCCTTCGGACTCGATTTGACCCACTTTAAACGGACAGATTTAATTCAAACTTTGTAAACTTATAAAGAATCAGCGACAATATAATAATTTCATAGGTTTATCTCGAAAAAATAATGAAATTTTTTTTATGTCCACAAAGCAATACGATTAAATTGAGACAACACGTATTGCTGCTAGGACTAAAAAGTGGAAAATAAATATAGTTTAAAAAAACTATAAAACACGCTTTTAAAGCACATCAAACTAAACAGTGAAAAATAATTCCTAATTTAGGCTGAAAATAACAATACTGGTTTTATTGTGAAAAAGCGTGGGTTGCTCGATAGACGAAAAATATGGCAAAGAGCGTGTTTTATAGTTTTTTTAACTATATTTATTTTATATTTAAAATACTGATTAAATGCTGCAAATTAAAAATAACAACACAGTTGCCATGCTAGAGATTCCCTATTTAAATACAGGAAATGGCTATTAATCAACGATGCCAACGTACACATTGGCGCTAATAATTAGTGTATTCTATTTTTAAACTACTCAAAAATATATTCTGGCAGCTACAACGCTGACGTCATGCCACGTCACTTCTACTTTAAGTGTGACCCGAGATAACTCGAGTGCCTTATCACACACCACTGATTATGATAATGATGGGAACAATTATCCGGTATGTTGGACTAATGCGCGTCGACATATCTTCTCGTGATTTGTTGAGTGTAAATAAAATAGCTTGAATATTTACACCTTGTTATAATTTTAAAATTAGAACGACGTGACGCTTTAAACTAATATTTAATGTACATATCTAAAACAATTGCTGTCTAGTTAACAAAATAAATAACCATAAATATTTTACGTTTTGTTTGGTTGTATTTTCTACTAAAATTGACATTAGGTACCTCAAGTTAAAAGTAACACATAACATCTAACGAAAGACTTATTAAGAATATTTACAATTAAAACAGATTGATTCATATTTGTTATGCATTCATTTTAGATATTCTGGTATCGTTTTGTCGTATACCAAATTTGTCAAACACAATATAAGAACTAAATTTGGAAGTTGGTGAACAAATTGAGCCAAACAATGACGCTTACATAATTGTTACTGGAATACCTTAACTGCGTGTGAATTAATTATTGCGTAAAATTTACTCAGTAATAATCAATCATTAGAGTAAATGTTTGCCTGTCAAGTGCGTTTTAGTGGAAGATGTAACAATTGAGAATAAATATGAATAATAGAAGGCAATATTATTCAAAAAGCATTTACTCAAAGTATCCACGACGATCCTAAAAAGACAAGATTATTAGAAGAATCTCTCTCTCTCTTTAATAGGCAGCTCATGTCTGAGCGTCGAATGACTGAGCGAATATTATTTATTATGAGCGGATTATTAAGTTCAATTTTAATTTCTGCAATACCCCAATGGGACCAGGGACTGATATATCATAAGATCTTTTAATTTCTATAACAGTTTGTAGTAGAGCTACTCACTATATTTTAATTATATTCATATATAGCCTTTACTTTCCACGCTACTAGAGAATAATGTATTTACACTGTAACTCAAGAATGAATCACAACTGAGTCTATTGAAATAATTTTTGAAAGTGTCTCCGTTCGATGGCGTAATAGCTATCAATATATCAGGATAATTTACGATAAAAATATGCATAAGGAAATTTGTTTTCATACGTGACGGAATGACGTTTTTGATAACACTTCGTGAATGAAGCGAGGTCGTGGGCTCGTATAAAATTGACCCTAATAATCAAAGTGAACAGTAACTTTAGTTTATAGAAAAAAATCCGTTTCCTTTAAGCCGTTTTCGTTTAACGTGCGTTTGGAATATACACGAAAATTGTAAAACACAAAAAATCTATCAATAATAACACTTAACTCTTAAACATTTCATACTAATACATATATAGAAGTATGATCACCTAAACAATTTTCTGAACATAATCATTCCAATATGTTTAAGTATCTTGTTACAAAAATCCCTTGACTCGTCTCTCTTTGCCTGACACAAGGTCCTAAGGCATGCCGATTACCTCACTATGTGATCCTTCACCGAACTAGCGTTATATCCGCACATAGACATAAACACTATTGGTGTACAGCTGGGGTTCGAATCTACGATCTAAGCATTGCGAGTCGCAAGCTCTAGCCACTAGGGCACTGAGCTTCATTTCCTTTAACACAAATACCTTTGTAAATACTTATACTTTACATACGAAAAGAAATGAACTCAAAACATATTTATATTTGCTGAACGATATGTAACGTTATCACAAAGCAAATGCTCATGCAAATAATTCTAATTCAACTGTTGAACATTTATTATAATCATATCTCGCTTGTCTGTATATGACTAAAACAAGAGAATCTCGTATAAAAACACAGCATTCGTTTTTAAAATAATTCGTATTTATAATGATAGTATTGCATTAAGAATTACCACAGTAAACTATCACTTGCCCCTACAATAGGACACACGAATATAATATATTTGTTACAAGTTTCTTTTTTTTTTGTTATTTAGCTAGCATATATGTATATGGTATAACCGTTAAAATAAAGTAATTCAAACGCACAATATATAATTTCCAATATACTGATAGTACGGTCCGGTTCAAAACAAACTTATTGTTTTGTCAGATTATTTATTTGCATGTGAGACTAGAATGATTAATATAGTTAATTAAGCTTTATAGTACGATTAATATCTGCTATTTTCATGTATCAAATGCACGTTAAACCTGGCCGTTAAATAGGGGAAACGAGAACACTGTATTTTATATTAAATTCATTAATTCATACATACATACTCGATAAGACGTTTCATTGTACCTGTTAATCGTTACGTGTATATGTTTATTACAATAAGAGCGTATGTAAACAACTATACAACTGATAAATATATTTTCATTACCATATAAGCTGTAACAATTATATATCTCCGAGCTGGTTTTACTGGGGGTACCAGACCTCGCTGGACCGATCAAGTACATACCCTTACGGGTCTTACACCTAGGCGGCTTTAACTTAATATTGCGGCTGAAGAACATTTATTTATCTGTGGGATGTTTATAACCGTAAGACATTTCCCTGCCGAACACTTTAATACGCTCTAATAGAAAAAACGCTTATAAAGAAAATCAAACCATAAAAGGTTTAATACGTTTCGTACAAATCAGGAAACGGCCGCTGAATGTCAACATTTAGATTGTCACGACAAAATAATTAGCGTCCGACCTCGATATATTTGCTTTGAACACCTTACATGCACTCGAAATAGGACGTTGTAGGAATACCTAATAATACTACGTAATATTGAGAGTTTTTAGTTATTCATATTAAGGAGCGAGCAGTGCTGGCCTAGTGGCTTCGGCGTGCGATTCTTATCCCTGATGTCGTAGGTTCGATCCCCAGCTGTGCACCAATGTACTATGTGCGTATTTAACATTCGCTCGAATGATGAAGGAAAAATCGTGAGGAAGCCGTCTTGCCTAAACCCAAAAAGTCTACGGCGAGCGGCGTGATCACCTACTTGCCTATTAGATTGACAAATTTTTATGAAACATATACAGATATCTAAGGCCCGGACCTAAAAAGGTTGTAGCGCCACTGATTTTATAATAAGGAGCGGTAACTTGTCACGACTGCTGAAGCTGTAACTCGAAATGGATTGTGTGAAAAATATTATATAAATATGCGTTTATATCTGGTATAGTGTAGTCTTTTTATTACATAGGTGTTATATATTTATATACGATAATGATACATTTACTATGATGAATAGATTTGCTAAGTACGTATGTGTTGTTATAAAGTATTACGTGTAATATATCTTAATACGTGATAGAGAAGTGGAGTATGTATGAAAGGGATTGTCATAGTGGGCACATCGCTCTGTTCTTCATACGCAAATATGTTCAATAGTTTTCATCATATCAAAGCATCGTTCCGTCGCATACAATTTAAAGTGTACATTATTTTATATAATGGCTTAGTGGTTAGGTGCACGTTCCAAACTCGGCTAAATACAAAATAAGGAATTTTTCTTTCTATGTCGGCACTTAACACACATAAAGTGAAGATAAACAGAACATAATCAAGCCATCATGATTTAGACTCAAAAATCGACGATGTCAGGCACAGAAAGACGACCTAATTGCCTATAAAGATTTAAAGCACATTAAAATTGCATATTTAATTAATTAAAATTATTTTTAATTTCAATCTCAAATAATTGTAAATAATTTTATTAAATAGGTACCTAAATACAATTTATCTTTGGACGATCAGAGCAATTAACGTGTTGTTATTCATATCTCTATTCTCTAGTCGATGTAGCGAAATAGTCAACTCCCGGGGTAAAAATAACCTGATATAAAAAATCGGGAAAGCATTTGACCATCAAAATATGGTATTTCACTACCTCAAACTTCGTAAGTACTTTTAATTATAATTGATTAATCCAATCTGTTTTTATTTTATTCAATTTGAATCAATAAAAGCGAAACAGTTTAAAAATCGAACCACGAAGATATTATAACTATATAAATAAACATATATTTTTACGCATTTCATTCAATTCAAATGCACATAAAGTTAAGAAAAGTAATCTTATACATAAACATACCTTTGGAAACTTGACACAAACACTGAAACAGTATTTTCAGGAACAACTTAAACTTTGTCACATGTTGCATTTACTATTGTTTTAGAGAAAATCTCGTTTGTAAACACTGCGGACGCGACGTGCGCCCTCACTCACTGACGCATCATGACTGAGGACTGAATACTCAAGTGACGAGGCAAAGCTTGAAGGACTTAACCCTCCTCCCTCTTCAGCCCGATTCCGCCCAAGTTAATTTTCAGCAAACAAAACTGCCCAAGGCGTTTTTTCCTATCATGGTATACAGCAAAAAATTTGTAAAATTTATCGTAAAAAATAATTCCTTCTTTAAAACCAAAACGAGCGTTTTAATTAATAAAGGTTTTTTAAAGAAAGTATGATTAGTATATATATATAGAAGAAATATGTCTTTCAAATCGCTCTACAATGGATGTTAGGATTATGAGATTGGTCTCCCCGTCACTATATGTTTTATCATAATAGGTATCCTAGGTGACAGACGACTTTTATTCAAGTCTAGACTATTTACCATCATGGCATATTCTATTAACAAGAGTAATTCAATATTTATATTAAGAAAACACCTTTTCTGTGAATTTCTGTAGCCATCGATATGTCAACAGCTCACGTTTAACAAATGGTGATTTTGGCGCTTGTACAATAAACATTTTAGATAAATCAACAAACACGAATGCAAAACATACCTGGAATGTAGGAAAGTTAACGGGATGGGAGGCAGACACATTTCTGGGTCTTTTCGTAAATAGTATATTATTACTTTTTACACAAAGTCGTAATTTATTAATATATATATAATATAATCTTCTGAGACAATAACTGTGCATTCACTGGATCTTTTTGAATTTGTTTCATTGTTTCATTTTTTACAGGCAAGTAGGCGCTCCTTCTGTGTCTGAAACATTGCTTTTAGCCGTCTGCATTTAGGTCAAAGACATGTTTCCTTATAATATTTCCTTTGCACAAATGTTATCATAGAGAAAGAATATATACATATATAAAGAGAGGTAGAGACTACAGAGATCATAGAGAAAAAAAAATCTATTTCAATACATTTCGGAATTCGAATGAAAAATTATTTGGGAATAACCATTAAGCTCTGTCTTTCGAAAACATTACCTCCAATATTTTTTTGCCTGGTCAACGTCTATTTTTCATTCAACTTTAAATTTACAATGAGGCGAAAACAAATGTATGAATAAATAGCAAACTACAACAATAACAATTCAAAGTTATTTTTATGATTATAACAAATGGACTAGAATTTAATTACGACTCCAGACAGAGTTCCAAGTATTTAATTGAAATCAAATTACGATGCACATTGGGCTCGTTTGTCATAACAATTTAAAACATAAAGAATTCATGTTTTATTCTATATTTCCTCAGGAGCTACATCAGGAGCCTAGGATACGTGTTCGTTATGTTTCCTGTTATTGGTCAATAAATAAAATTATTATTATTAATCAAAAACAAAAGATAAGATAATAAGATAAGATACTAAGATACTACACAGAAAACAATATAAATATACCAATAAATAGAAAAACAGGCACGAAACAAATATTTATTTTCGTTATACGTACTGGCCTAGTGGCTAGGCTCTCAACCCCAAGGTCGTACATTTGAATCACGAAATAATGGTGTTTTCTTTCCGCAAGTATTTGAATATGGTAATCTAGATTTTCAAGATCGTGCGCTAAATTTTGTAAGTTTATGTATGTTTGTATGTTGTAATATTAAATGTCATAGAGATGATGCTTTTTCAGTAAAACCTAAGTCTAAGTTTCTTTAAAATAGGTTAAGTATCTGTTGAGAAATGAGTACACGTATAAATCTAGGGAATACATGTATAAATACCTAGGTGAATAATGTTGGTCTAATTTTCGTAAATAAAATTTATGTTTTACGTTTCCATTTAGGTATAAAATAAATCAGTGGCACTACCTACAACCTTTTTTTAGCTCTGGGCCTCAGATTTCTGTATCTGTGTCATGATCATTTGCTTACTAATAGGCCAGTAGGTGATCTGTGCCTAACACACGCCGTCGACTTTTTTGGGCAAGCCGGTTTCCTCCCGATGTTTTCCTTAACCGTTCGAGCGAATGTTAAATGCGCACATAGACAGAAAGTCCATTGGTGCATAGCCGGGGATCGAATCTACACCTCAGGAATGAGAGTCGCACACTAAAGCCAGCCAACACTGCTCTCCATTTGGGTATACAGTAAAATATTTCTATAAAGTCAAATCAAAAGCATAATCTAATCGAAAATTAATTAAATTATATGAAAAGTTACCCCATTGTAGAATGTGTCTACATTTATATGTATGTGGGTTCAAGTTATAGTTATTGGAGGAGCAACAGATCAAATTTGCGGTTGCATACCGTCGGAGGCATTCCGATAGCAATTATATTGAACTGGAGTATTAAGGCTAGGCTATTTACTAGATACTAGTAGTATACAATACATATATATATAACGAAGTGAACCATTTTATAGATAACTTTTATGGACCAGAGGTTCTCTCTCTCTCCCATTATTTCAGTCCTTATAACTGTCGTGACATATACTCTGAATTTAAGGTTTATCTATGTTTATTAATAACCTAGATCAAGATCGGACGTCAAGGCAGAATACAAAATACCATCCGTATCACCTCGACGTCCGTCGTTTCACTGAGCGTTTTTTAAGGAAGTTTTTGCCGCGCACTATCACTATGTGGAACCAGCTGCCCGCTGAAGTATTTACGAACCAATTCGACTTTCGTCCTTTTTTAATTCTTAAAAGGCCGGCAACGCAATTGCAAGCCTTCTGCCAATGATAGACGGCGGTATCACTTAACATCAGATGAGCCTCCTGCCCGATTGCCTCCTATTACATAAAAAAAGGTTAATATCTACTGTTTATTAATAAAGCACTTAATTGAATGCTTTATACAGTAAACTTATAAATTCCTCATGATATGAAGTTTCTCGCTGTCCTCAGTATAAATGGTATTAATGTATGAAGTACGGATTTTCTCATAGAAAGTTGGTTATTAAAATAAAAAATTGCAAGGTAAAAAAAATACCTTACATGAAAAAGCAAGTATATGTGTTTTAAAATTATTGGTTCTAAAGTATTTGAATAGTTTTTTAACCTAATCTTAGTTAATTTACACATTCAATCCACATGACCACGAAACTGAACGTCGTTCGATATCTCAACGCCCAGTATTCCGATTTAAGGAGAGTGTTTTCGAATAAAGGAGTAGAAACAAATGTTGTTTTTGTTAGCGGGAAAACGCGCAAACTTGGGGTTAAATTGGACTAGATTTAGTTGATCCCAGTCCGATACCGGTAGCAGATTTTCGGTTTCAGACACTAGTTGGTTTTGGTACTGATCGACAATCGATAGATCGGTAATAAATTTATCGCTTAAAAACAATAAATATCTCAAGTTACAGTTTTTTGTTAGTCCATCGTCGCAACCCCTAATTATATGTTACTTAAAATTTATACTTAATACTTGTTGCTAAAGTTTCCTTTCTTTGTAATCTATAAAGTTACTAGAATTAAAACTTCTATACGTCTCGCTTATCTGCTACTTTAAATGGTCCAGGGAATAGGCAATCTCGCTCTTACAATTTAATTACTAACAATAATGAAAATATTGATATATTTTACAAAAATCTTCCTACTTCCCGTAATTTTGTGTATTACTCTTTTAATTAAGTTTTAGTTTCTACTTAGTTTTAGATTTTACTATTTGCTTGTGATTTTTTTCCTACCTAAAGTTTTTATGTTCTAATATAATTGATGTGTATGTGTGTAAAATTTGTGACGTCATATTTTATTGTATCTTTAAAGCGTAGATGCTGTTGTAGGACTTATAAATAAAAGTACTTCTTAGCTCTTGTTCTTAAGACAGTTGATCTTCTAACAGTGTTTCATTTAGGTATTACAATTTTCCGCCACCGTATTTAACACCTCCTTTCTCCAAATTATGCAAGGAAATTCGACACAGACCTTGTGGTTCAAAAAAGCCTTATAACAAGACATCAATTCATACAAACACCTTAGTTACTTAATTAATAAATAAAAGTAATGTAAAACCCCGGTAAACCCCTCATGTATAAAAGTGCGACATGATACGTGCATGTAAAGAAGTGGTAGACGAAGAGCGTTCAAAATTGGAAACCATCGTACCCTACCCCTAATACCTGTAACTGAGCCTTTTTCTTTGCCGATATCACCTTTCTGTCCTTACCAATTCGAGTGAAACATATCTCGAAGTGTAATCCGCAGGCAGAGAGGTTATTTGCATGCGAACATAAATAAACTCAAATTGAATACGCTCGTTGTTTGCGGAACCGGTTTATTAATGGATTTACGTTAATTAATACCTAGGTAATTATAATTATCCCATGTTGATCGTATACAGATGAAGTTATTTGGTTCATACTGAACAATAATGATGCTGTATTTATTTCGTAATACAGCTAACATAAATTATATTTAACAAAAAAACAATTGTACTAAAGATGTAGCCAAAGGTTCAAACATTTGCAAAATCTATAAAAATGATTAAATACATTCAACTAGTAATACTTAATTTGGCTATGTTGTGATGGTGTGAAAGTGAGGGTATGTACGCGAAGGTGTGTATGTGGGGTGTGCTCCTTATGCAGGTGATTTAGCGCTATGGATATTCTTAATACTCCTTTTAACCATATTCCGCGATAGCATAAACAAGTCGAGCCTTAATTTTTGGTCTTTGTATGTCCGCCCTGAACGATACAAAACTGAGTTTTATGCAAAGTTAGTGTTGATGTGAGGAACATGAAACGATTACTAGTCTGGTAGGCAGGAACAGTAAATGAAATGATAGGGAAATTTCTGTAGAAGTAACCTTCAAATAATGTTATTTAAGATGAAGTCATGAACTAGCATTAAATCGTATGTCTTAAAGAATTTACACAAAATGTACAAACATGTTTGAAGGAATGTTATTTTCTTATGTGAATGGATTTATGACAATAAGCAAATAAATTTCTTACGGTCTGATTATTTTATTTATATTCAAAGATACTTCTTCAATGACAGCAGTGTTGACCTAAACGAGCTACTGCAAACCTTTAAAACTTGGCCCTACGTCTTGTGGAAACTAGCATATCTTAAAGCAGTCATACACCGACTAGGTACTGACACCGACTTCTTTATACAAAAACAAAATGAGCAATAAAATTTATTTATTTATTCCATATCATTATTCTATCATTACAGTAATTACTAATTCGATAGAATGACACAACATTTATACCCACACCAATTAACCTAGATAAAAACATTAAAAAATATATAACTAATAATATAGGAAGCAACTCTTGTGAACTCAGCCAGTGTACAAACAAATAGGTCTACCGAGATAGAAATTAGGTATATGTATTGCTCGCATGAGTGGCGCTTCGCTAACCAAGCTGGAAGGTGCGCGCGTTACATCCAAAAGTTGATGATATCTGCGGGCAGACCCATTTAGGGTTTTAGTGCCACTGTATAGTTTTAATAATTATGTAATTTGGATGTCTCCAATCCTTTGGTGGGTCCACGAAAACATACACACATACATACATCTCCTGCTTCGTGTTGTTTTAATCAGTTAATAATTCCTAATTTAGGCCCACGCTTTTTCACAATAATACCAGTATTTTTTGTTCATTACCATTTTCAGCCTAAATTAGGAATTATTTTTCACTTTTTAGTTTGATGTGCTTTAAAAGCGTGTTTTTTTAGTTTTTTTTAACTATTATTTATTTTTCATTTTTTTCGGATTATTGCATTGTCATCGATCTTTGACAGGTGCGCAAAGTTTGAATTAAATCTGTCCGTTAAAGTTAGTGGGTCAAAATCGAGTCCGAAGGAGTTGGTTACATACATACATACATACAGGTGAAGCTAATATAAAGCGTGTAAAAACCATAACATTTATTTTGACCTCAAAAACATGCGGTTTCTTTTAATTGTCACTTTCGTCAAACATGATTAGTTGTCCAATGTATTATTAGGTCTGACTAGCTTTAAGCGTCTAATAAAACCAAACCTAACCAAACACCCGTTGCGTACATAATAAATAAAATAACTTGCAAGTGGCAAAGTCATTTTTATTACTGGTCTTATAAAATTATCTTCATTTCTATACTCAAAAAAAAAATAACCGTAGTAGGTAGTGGTAATTACATAAGAATTAACTAACCATCAAATCAGAGCAGAAAGCGGTCTTTCAAAGCCCTATGGTCAGAACTGTTTTTAACAAATGTAGCATTTGTCTTCGAAGCTGATTTGCACAGTGCTTTAAAAAATATTTTTAAAGCACATGCACACACAAAAAATATATTTAGATAATTATTATCTTCTCATTTATTAGTAATGTAATGATTTCTGGCACAGCTATTTTATGGGTTTAATGTGTTTTTTTTTATTTCAGAAATGTAGGATAAACCTTTAATAAGATTAAGAAGATAAAAATCTAAGTATTGTTTTCATAAAAGTAAGGTTGAGTAAGCAATGTATTTAATAAACTCTGCGTATGTTTTTCCGATACCTTATAATTGACAAGCGTTTCATTGGGCTAATCGAACTAAATTATAGATTCGGAACTCGGGAAAAATGCTTGAAAATTAAACAAATGGAATAAACGAACTGAACCATTTAGTTATTGTTAATAATCATGTCATGAAAATATATAACTAGATCATTAAACATACAAAACGTTATTAAAAATAAAAGCGTAACATAATAATTGTATTAATTCCTAATGCAAGTAAAATATTAATCGTTACACAATTTTGCTTCGCCATCTACAACGGAAATTGATTTTCAATTACTTGTACCAGCGCCATCTATGCTGAGTTATCTATATCATGAGGTGGATATGTTCTTGTTCTTTTAGTTTCTTCGTGATAAAGGAAAGATATAACAGATGTCGCTCTACACTTGTGTGAACGTTTTATGGATATGTATATTAATGTTAGAGTCTGTGCCTTTGATTATATTTTAAGACGATGAAGGATTAGGTAAGTATATTAAAATAAAATATGTTAGCTGTGGTAAAAGCTTTAGTAAAGGAATAACCTATAATAAATACTTAATTTTTTTAAAAAGGGTAGAAATAAAAAGTCACATTTCTCATAGTAATTATAATTTGAATACATCAAATTTTTTGGTGTAACACGAAAATCGTAAAATTAGCTGATTACCTGCATATGTAGGCCAGCAATATTATTATGCTCTTACAAATACTTGTACATACGGAATGTACTACACTACTACATAGCAATATAATAGAAACATTAATTATCGAATAATATAACAATTAAGAATTAAATTATTAAATCAGTCATTTACAAGCATCTCATATTTTACAATACTATACTATGACTATGCCTAATCTTTTCATATATTTCTTTTTTTTGTATTTTGGATATCGCTTATTGCACGGAGCGCATTTTTTTATCAAACATTGGAGTCGATTGATTGCGATCGATAATCTTCGAGAATAATCGAATTAATTTTGATTATTACATATTATTACTCTAAATTAATATTCTACACTATTCTAGAAAATGGCGTAGAATTACACAGGCAACACCTGCCATCATATTCAAATAAGTAGTGCTAAGGACATTATAGCATGCCGTATTATAATTAGACATTAAAACGATAATTAAATTGTATTTTTCTTGTGCCTTTCACTTGGAAAAATAAATGGAAATTTTAACTTTACGTAATGAGTTTCATAATTCATTCGAGACACACACAGATCATCTCGTTTACCGAACAGCGTTTCAACACAAATTGCGGTCTTATTTTGACGGGAAACGCATTATAAATAATTACTAACTAACACAATACTGATATCGATTCAATGAAATGTACATCTAAGGTACCTACAATCACAAACATTCAGCTTACGCGACCTATATACAACATTTACATAAAATATAAAAACCGAGCACTTCGTTATCACTCAACGGACATAAATAAACACAATTGACTATGTACAATTGTCATTTTCCAATAAATTTAATAATGTTTTTATACAGGCGATCTCTGGGCAGTGATAACTGTGAACGTTTGCAAAGAACTGACACTTTTAGTCCCGAAATTATATAAGCATAAAACTCAATTGACCAAATCTAAATTAAGAAAAATCTACGTTAGTTAATACTGTCTGTGTAATAGACAAACGATTTATCTGGAGTGATTTTCCCGCGCTTTTTAGCGTCAATTCGAGTGACACAGATAATATCGGATGCGAGATTACACAGATGATGTCCCTTGCGTAATTTTTGTACTGGCAATTATTTGCTTGCGAGGGACGCGAAGTGTAAATTAATCCTAATATTGTGATGAGAGTTTAAGAAACCATTTGTCGGTGGTTTTGCCCGTTTCCGTTTTGTGAGGGGAAGAGCACACCTTCGTATGTCACACCGTTGAGCTCTATGGATACGACGAGTTTTTGATCACCTGTGCTTGCGTCACCTGGAACAAATTTATCATTATTAGCTTTGCACTTTATAAATTTAAATGGACCTGTTATCATTGCTTAGGAAGCGTTCAAGTAGGACGTAACGAATTTTTTGGTCCTTTTTATAAAACGTTACGATGCGGGGTGGGTTTGAATTACGCGTTATTGTTAATATTATTTTCGACTTTCCAGTAATTTACACCACATAATGGTTACTTTTAGGTAGGTATAAGAAGTCACTAGGTGGTAACGAAACGTTTTACTATACATACTTGGGTACAGAAAAACGTTACGGCACGTTACAATATGGGGTGTCAATAATCTCAAAAAATTGCGTGACGTAATAATTGAACACTTTTTTTATGTGGTATTTGCGTATATGCTAAATATGTGAAAAAACAAAGATTTTCATTTTGATTGTTCGAGTTTTTTTTAGTTTAAAAAATTAAAAGTAACTGGTGTACATAAATAAGTGGTCTATTGTTAACTTTTGCATGTGGTAAAACTGAATTTTAACTTCTAACTTACCCCGAGTGGAGATCTTGAAGGCGGCGCCACTGACGCCGTTGTTGAGGCCGGAGTTGCCGTTGAGGTGCGCGATGGGCTTGGTGTCGGGGGGCGAGCGGGGCGCGGGAGAGGGGGGCCGAGGGGTGCGGCGTTTGGCCGGCGGAGGGGGGGAGCGGCAGGCCTCGCGTTTTATGCCGCCGTTACTGGAGTTCGGGCTCTCGCTCAGGTTTAACGCCTCTCTGAAATGCGGAATGCTGCGTAATTGAAGCAATTTAGTAGGATAAGTAAGACGTGAATTTTTTAATTACAATTATTTATTGAATACTGCTTGATTCGAACCAGTAAGTAACACTAGGATGAAACAGAAGTTTTGAAATAAAGTCTGCATTTCCTATAAAATGTATATTATATGTCCTTAGGCAAAATAAGTAAATTGTTAGCGCAAGCCTAACACTAGTATCTAACCATGTTTTAATGGTGAATGTTTCAGCAAAAATCAACAGATGGCGCTGTAGTTAATTTATGAAATATGAACTAAATCAAGTAAACAGATACCACAACACAACACATCTTTTCAACACAGATAAACACAATTTCTCAAAACGAAAGCACTTTTATAAACACAGACTTATATTTTTATGAAAATTACGACTTCAATTATCTGTGAGCATTATTTATCTAGCACCTATATTTATAAAAGCATATCTCAAAAACTAAACCGATTTTTATGAAACTTAGACTTATCTAAAAGTTACAAGTCGACAAACGTGTAAACATAAAATATCACATCACGTGAAATTCTTTTGTCTGTCCATTAAAAATATCTAATAAATATAACACATACCGTTGCGGTTCGATGTCCGGTTGCGGGCTGTTGTTGTTGTTGTTGTACAGAGACCACAGAGTGAGACGCGACACGTCGATGGCGGACAACGCGTCGCGGGGAGACATCATCGGCGCACCCGGCGGTGATTCAGAACCTAAATCATACATAATTTATTATTCCTAACTGAAATTACTTAACACGAAAATGACAAACAATCTTTCTAAAACGAAATCAGTGACGCTACAGCCTTTTTAGGTCTGGACCTCAGATTTCAGTATCTGTTTTATGATCAATCTAATCGGCAAGTACCAGTACGTGATCAGCCTTCTGAAACACGCCGTCGACTTTTTGATCAAACCTACGACTTCAGTCCTCAGGGATGAGAGTCGCACGCTGAAGCCACTATGCCAACACTGCTCTACTTTGTAGTTTGATATAAAAGAACTTCATAAAACAACATTTAATTTGGAAATATAGCGAAGAAAAACCGTTTAACTACTAACCATTTCTGATAAGCTCGCGTTGCTGCTGTATCATCTTCATGTACTCGCGGACTCGGTACTCGATGTCGTGCTGCGAGATGTGAGGTGCGTGTGGAGGCAGAGGGGGCAGACGGGGCACAGTGCCCCCCAGCGACAGG
Organism: Pieris napi; assembly: GCF_905475465.1. Classification (NCBI taxonomy): domain Eukaryota; kingdom Metazoa; phylum Arthropoda; class Insecta; order Lepidoptera; family Pieridae; genus Pieris; species Pieris napi. Next base: position 14,288,057 of record NC_062234.1, read on the forward strand.
GAAAGGGGCTGCATGTGCTGGGACAGCTGCGCGAGGGACGCCGGGACTCCACGGTTCAGGGGGGGCTGGAAATACTAAATTGTTAGTTTTGTTTAAATTGGATTCCAAGTTAGCCAAAGTAGTGGATTCTTTTTAATTTGCAGTAGGTCTGGAAGAATGATAATCAAGAGGCTTACCATAGAGAGTGCTGCCTGTGCGTCGTACTGTCCAGAGGCACGGCGCCCCTCCCGCTTGTTGCCCTCGATGGCTGCGTCCAGCTCACTGCGGGTTGACAGGTTTTTCTTCTCGCACTCATAGTCGTATAAATACTTCATATATCTGGAAAAATTGATTAAATTACTAACAATTAAATTCATATTTTTTGAAAAGATGAAAACAGAACTTGTAAAATTGTCCTTATTGTCAATACATATATCAGAAATATATTATACTAAGTTTTAAATGCAAATAAAATAAACATATATCTTCAGTCCAATTCTAAATTTAAAGACCTCACGTCAAGTGAGTTGACACGCCTATAAATCATATTTCAAGCCCAATTATAAAACGCCTATCATTCAAAAGTATAACACCGCGGTACACTGTAATCCTATTCAGCAACAAGTCAATTTTATTCAAGCATATTGTCAACTAAACTCCGTCATAAGTCATAAGTGATCGCATATTAAAGTGAAAAGACTTTGAAAAGACCGCGCCGCTTAAAAGTCGGCTACCTTTCATGGGCTATCAAATAAGAAATTTGAATGTCAGCAGTCGTCTAGTTTAATACTGAAGATGACAAAATGACTTCTATTTTATTATTCAATCATAAAGGGTTATTTTTAAAAAGAAAAATGTTTGAAAAGAACTTCCAAACAATATCTACGGAGCAATCAAATTTTAAATTTCGAATATTTTTAAACGTTCAAAAATTTCGTATCACAGACAAGGCACAGACTAGAATATCTAAGCCCTAATTAGTTTGTGGACAAAGTAATTAGTAATCATGATGCGGCGCTCGCGTCGTGCGTAACGGTGAGTTTTGAATTAGAAATGTACACCTTTATGTTTCCGACAATAGCCGAGGTTAAAGAACTTTAAGATAAATGAGAAAATTATATCTGCTCAGATGAGTTAGAGGTTATTAATTATGGAGTTGTCACATTGTCGCGAGCTCACGTACGCTATTGTGGCTTTGTCTGGCTTTCGTGAGAACAGAACGGATTACAATGAGGCCGGCTCCAATATGGTGCTCCTGAAGTTTGGACCACACCGTTTTGAGGTCACTTTTCTTTTTGTTAAAACTGGGCTTTGATTGTAAGTAATAGTTAAAATTGAAGTATTAAATGTTACGATCGGGAAGAACTTACTGTGTTCTCAGTGTAAATGCAGCCGAAGTGATAGACGATGGCAGCCGAAGTCCCTTGATGATCTCCTGCCAGAGTTTCTTGTTGATCACCTCCACCAATCCACCACGAGCTATCACCAAGTTGTACAATTCATACAGATCCAGCACAGACTTCGCCATTATCGGTAATCTGTTGATAGGCGTTCCTGAAACAAAGAAAAAGTTTATTACAAAAGTGTAAAGTTTAAAAAAACTTTAACTTAAACCTTATATATAGATTATATCTCCTTATAAGACCTCAAAAAACATTGATAACTTTATTTTATATTGCGGACTTCCCTGTATCATTTCTGAACGTCACTTAACAAACCAGGGGAAGTAAGAACGTGAAGTGAAGCAAGTCCGCTTGATTGACATTTGATTATCATTGCTCAAACAGAATGACAGATTATGTTAAATATAGAATACTATGGGAATTACTTAAACTGACGTTTGGTCTCGTGACCGAGTGTTTTAGCGACTAGTAGATCCTTCGCATTGTATTTGTCTAGTGCCAGGCGTCAAAGCTATGGTAAAATGTAAAAGACATCGGCTGATATAAACTGAATCTAGTCTAAATATAAATCAATAAAGTACATCAAACCAAATAAGTTTTACGCGGGCTGTAAAACCTTTTACGCGTGGTAAGAGTCGTAAAGTGACTGCCAGCAACGGATCGCGCCCACCGTGATTTATGTCAGATAGGGCTGTTACTAATATAACTGTTATGTCCCTTCTATTTCCTTCTTACCTCATACCCACCTTTGTAAAACCTTTATTAAATTTAACTCTACAGTATATATGATATATACTAAATAGGGTAATCCGTTCAATAGGCATGACAATTATGGTAAAGATTTTACTTAGTAAAATATTACTAGTGAAACAGTGGATTATGTATCTAATAGGCACTTAAAATGCTTTTTTTATCAGCCCACTACCGAATATGTCAAGCTCTGGATAAGTAGTATTTATTTTGATGTGTCTAAATAGCAAAATTCCGGTGAAGGAAAACGTCGACCATGAACATGTTTTAGACCCAATGACACAGAAGACTAATCAAGTTGCCTTTAATGAAAAGCGATCTATGGAATGAAGAACTCTGAGGCCTGTAAAAATATTCACCTTATTTCGAGTCGAGACTGGGCCAAGTATGACTCCGTATACGGAAGTCGCAGTCGTAGCGTTGATTCTGGTTTATGAATCTTATTTATTAAAATATTGGTAACCCTAAAAGCCGGACACCGTCTTTATATTGCCGCACTGTGCTAGATTTAGATTTGCAGAGCCAGTGTGACCAGTTAAAATGCATTGCGAATTGTTTCACATTATAAATATTATATGACATTGCATATAAAGTAAATAGCGGATCCTTCAAAGAGTAAACAATTTAGAATAGGCTGTGGTTTTTTGCCAAAATCTCGACTTTCCTCAATGTTTTCACAGTTATTTCGTAATCCTACAGCTAACAAAAATAATACATAACAAAAAACCAATTATACAAAAGTTGTAGCCAAAGAATTAATTGAGGAGCAATAATTATATAAAAAACTTTGATGTTGACTAAATATTTTCTCTTTCTATAAATATATAAAAATACAGGTTTGCAGGTGTTAATTTTTTGCCAAGTAAGTTCAGAATTACCACAGTTATCAGCTGAATAATAGAAAAGTGGCAACACTGCATCTAGTGTGGCCCGCGGAAGCGAAACATTATGGCGGATTGTTTGCAAGTGATTTATTGTAATTCGGTGGTAAATGTAATGACGTGACGAAGAATGGCCCACATATCTCCAGTTTTCTTTATTACATGTTTACGTGTTTGCATTACGCAACATTGTACTCAACACTCGATATTGGCTTAGATCTTCCGTCTAGCTATTCAAGTCTCTTGGTTTTTCATTTAATAATTTTTATTATTATTCCTATGTTAATTGTTGGAAATAAATAATAAGTGCAGGTTAAATAAACTTTTATAACAAAAATATTTGTATAGCATTTAGTAAAATTAACTTACGTCAATTAAAAGCGTTGATTTATATTATTATTCGATTTATTGGTGACGCACAAGAATCTATACAAACAAAAGCAAATTCCCATATACACCATCAATTCAAAGCTCGTAACTGATGAGTATAATTCCAAGTCCCAATTCTGTACCATCACTGTACATAAGCGCTGTAATTAATCTCGGAGGGTGACGTAGCCCCCCCCTAGCCCCCTCTTTCCCCCTCGCCCGGATAACCGGATGATTAAGTGCAAACGCGAAGACTGATTGACAAATACTCGTTTAGGTATTCACTAATGTTTTGCTCATCAATAAACGTTTGCGTTACTTTTTATCGGTTAAGAGAGCGTTCGGCAGGTTTATGTAGTTAATACATTATTTACCAGTAATTTCAAGTAAATAGTAATTAATGATTATTATGGACTTATATAAAAAATAAAATAAATAAATCGGGAGCGCTACAAGCTTTCTAGGTTTTTCAGATTTATGTATATGTTTCATGATCATTTGTCACTCTAATGGGCAAGAGAGTGATCAGCCTCCTGTGCCCGACAAACGCTGTCGACTTTTTGGGTCTCAAGTAAGCCGGCTTCCTCACGATGATTTCCTTCTTCGTTTGAGCGAATGTCAAATGCGCACATAGAAAGAAAATCCATTGGTGCACAGCCGGGGTTCGAACCTACGACCCCAGGGATGAGAGTCGCACGCTGCCAATACATCTCTAGGGACTTATAGAAGAATAGCAAAAGCGTGGAAGAGCTTTTGGGCGCTTAGAGAAGTCATAAAAAAATAATATGAGCATGGTAATTAAAAGGAAGCTTAGCGCCCACCAAAGCGCAGCATACAAATCTATAGGCACACCGAAGCATGAGATAGAAACATAAATTTGTTTCACTTAAACACATTTATATTTAAACCAGTTTTTTGGACTTTACATAAAATAAAAACTAAAAAAGCGTCAACTCCGATGTGAGCAGCGCTTTCTTTGAATCTTGATTTGAACTTATATATTGCACCAGTTAAAAAAATATACGGAATACTGAACGTTTTCCTCAAATAAAGTATGACTACTAAAGAGTACATGAGATTTGTATTATTTGGTACATGCGTATCGTACTGAATATGGGCGCGTGCTTTACGCAATGTTTATTTTGTTGTATAGGTCAGTATTGATTATTCTGTCAGGTAAACAGTTGAACAATTTCATAGTTGTCCTTGTGTTATTTCTACAAGCCTCTAGTGACAAAGGAAGGGACGATACTAACCCCTAATCACTTCTAATCACATAATGATATATCTTCATCGGAATGGTTTCTGTGTAAAACTTATTACATAATAAACACACCTCTAACAGCGTGTAAGCTGTTATCACAAGATCCCGTTATCCGAATAACAAGTTACAAGAATTGGACAAAAGCTATTGTTTATGAAAGCAATCACCCCAATAACTATTTCCACTAAACCGCCTTCCCCGCGCCGGCGGAAAACCAGCAATTCGATGCGCGTGCGACCCGCTACATGCGCATGCCATTTGCATTAACCGGCCGAGTACAAGGGCCCTTAATAAACTCCAAACAGCACAACACAAAACACATCTTAAACCGGACGGTTATACGGTAATTTACGATGTATGTCAAATCGCCGACAGAGCCAATCTAATCGTACCCGATTGTGACAAATTATTGCTTTTCCTACGAAACCTTACGCTAAATTTGTATTCATTTCACTTTATGAACACGTTTGCATATTGGCCTGTAACACTGTTGCATTTTAGTCGATTATTCGCACCTAACCCGGTATTTATTGGCAATCGACGTCGCTAAGCGCTAATCTCGACGCGGGCTCTCGTAAATCAGCTCGCCCGTGTTGATAAAGGATTGTGAATAGCCACTAAATAATGTACTAATCACTTGCAATTCAAAGTTTCTTGGTATTTCTAAATTTGAAAACTAACCGTGGAATAGTTACACTGAAAGCGTACACAGATAATTGTAGTGCGTGCTACGGGGGCGGTTTTCAACGGCATTTAATTCGCTTTGACCTATCAAAAGCTGCGTCTACACGGGTGATTATCGATTGAATCGAATCGAGGCATATCGAGCCGTATCAAGGCCCTTTATTATTGTTGGCCAATGGGAGGGCGCGGTGAACCGGGACCCGGCGCTTATTGGCTTGATACGCTTTTGATTGCGCCGCCCATCTCGATCCACGTCGCTATCAATCACAATTACCCGGCTTGCAAGTACAGCATTTAAATGATTGAAACTTCTGCTGCAATTTCGACTCTACTACGCTACAATTAATGTCCTAAAATAAACATTGAATTTTTGTTTCTTTAATCACTTTAATTTAAACTATCTAGTAACCGAGTCTATCCGATTAAAATAACATTTTTAAATAAGAAGTTACTTTAACTGCATGTTATTAGTAACTCATCATTGGTTAAGATAAAAAGTTAAAATACATATTTTAAAGATTATCAAGGTTGCAAATAAACCTCAGTTATATTATATGTGGTAGTAAAAGCGAGGAACCCCTGTTTAGGCAGTCGTTAACTGTTTATGGGCGGAAGAATTTATTGAGAGGAACCGCTTTAATTTAGAAATACGATTGGGATAGTGTTAACTTCCACACTTTAATGTTTTCTTTTTAATTTTCAATTATCATTACGCTTAAGGATTATTTAAAACACCGGTACTAATGTTGTGTACAAAGGAGAATTCATGTTGCATTATTCAAGTACTAATCTGTATTAGTTGGTTAATTAAATAGATAAATAGTCGGTAACGAGAACAGCGTTTAATTAAAGTCTAAATATCATGAGATGGACGTAAAAGGCGTAAGTTACCTAACAGCTTGGTACTAATGTAAGCAATGTCGATTATGATAAAATTACGAAAATATTATAAATCAGCACAGTTACCATAACTCAACACGTATTTATTGCTTAGTGCAAATTCCAAGAGGTACGGCGCGAGAATGACATAAGGCCGAGGATACAACGATCAATCATGAGGGGCAGTAAAGCTGAGAACAATCCAGCGTAATTCCCTCTCAGAGACATTAAAATGGCGGCCGCCCTATCCGGTGCAACATTGTGTGGAACTGCGCGAACGCACAATAACACTTTCTTATTAGACTCTCAAAACTGACAGTTTTATCGCGCAATTTTAACCGCGCGATTAAAGTCCAAATCTAAACATAACGCGCCGAACAATCCCACCATATTTTGGTACAAATTGAATAAGGCATAAATCAATAGCGAGCCAAATCAAACCGCAGAGTATGAGCATTGTATCGCTCGGAATCCAGGGGCCATTCGATGTAATTGGCAATCATTCAAAGGAAGATATTCTCTCGCTCCAACAATCGAGACAAAGGCGGTGCAGTACCTACAGGCGAGCCATTACGGGTCAATACCCATTATTATGCGATATTTTCGCGAGCGCGGTCCTCCGATATCCCTTACGTTCGCATGAGACGGCAAATATCTGTAATTAAAGGTTGTAAAGTTGATTTACAACCGAGCTCCGAGGATCGAGCCGGCCGACCAATGGCGGGGCTCCGAAGAGGCCCCGCCGCCTCGTATCAATTTATTAGAAACGAATGAAAATCGCCGCTGCGGTGGCTTCGGTGCGCGATAATACGCAGTCTGCGGTCACGGATCCCATCCGAAGCTCAAGATAGTGGTGGATCGCATCGAGCGCTGTAGCGTTGTTTACGATCACCGCGATGGCAACACCAGCAATAAAATTGCAACAATGGAACTGTCGGATGCGGCTGAAAGGCTACGCAACTATGGCCGGATCATTGCGATGAATGCAACAATGGAGCCCTACGACCGATGGTGGCAACTATCGTCAATAAACGTAATACAAAGTTCCAGCGCAAAACATTCAAATGTCGCGAGCGAAATTAAAAGAGCCCACAAGAGACCACAGATTCTGGGATGACCGTTCGAGTCTTCCTAATAAAAACAAATCATTGGCAATGAATAAAAGCGATGTGATATAGAACACAATGCTCGGACGTCAGATGCAAATGAAGCTTCAGATTTATTTAGCAATAATTCTTAGCAATGTTAAACCATAATAAGTATTGTTTCATTTCTCGCACTAACCGGAGAATTCGTCCCTTTCTCGCATTTAATATCTGGAAAGTAATTATTAGCATTTGTTTCCAAATGGTTGTATCGTATCGGTTGAGATGTATGTAATTTATTATTAACGTAGTCATGTTTGTGCTTTTTATGGTTGTGGAGAAAAGACCGTCAAAACAAGTTTGTTGCTTACAATGTTTCTTCCTCTGTAATTAGCTTCTACTAGAAATCAATTTGTCTACTGGTTTTAATTAATTTTACTGACCCACCATCACCCATTCCGCTTCTAATTTGCATCGATCTACTGTCTATCGGAATCTCTATTTAAGTTCTTATAAGTAAAACCCATTTCCACAGCCTATATTTATTTTAACAGCCATCGTTTTGTCGCTCTCAGGAATCGTAAAATATTATCGGAAACCTTTAATTTTCTATATCATTTCTTTTGTTGCGGTTACAATGTTGCTAATCGTTGTCTTACAATGTTAAGAGACATAAGATGATAGACACAGTAAAATGAAATACGACTTATCAAATAACAACCCCTTACACAATAAAAACTAAACAGAATCGTGAATATAAACGCGTAGTTTAAAAAGCACAATAAGCATTGGTCACACAAGGTAAAAATTATCTTAAAGCGTGTGCGATAGAGGTTGAAATGGCGTGCATATATTACACGTTAGTAGCTAGATCATTGTACGACGAAGGTGTCGAGATAACGACTGCCACTGTGTTTAAGGTCTCCCGTCAAGGGGTATTTGAATGACAATCTAAATTACAATACGGTATGGCGTCCCGGTCGTGACGCGGCAGAATCCGAAGAAGGGATATTAGGAAATTGTTTGTGATAGTTACATCTATGGAGAGCATTATTTAATTGTTATTTATAAAATTGGCTGTGCCAAAAATTAATCTGGAATTGTATAGGAAAACACCTTTTCTATGGCAATCAAGGTTTATTTACCAAAAACATTATTAAAATCGACTTAATGTACTACTTTTGAAAAAAAATGTTATTCTATAAATGATTATTTGCGTGAAATTTTACGTTACGTTTACGTTATCAAATTAATATTATAATTAATATTAATTTGATAACGTAATTATAAATTTGTGATATTTTATCACTACAAATAATATAAGTAATGACTCATATAATATTACATACATCCTTTTATGTAAAATTCCTTTTAAGACGTATTTGCACGCCATTATGTGTGGCAGAATATGCGAACACTCGATTGTACCACCATAAAATTTTTGTACCTTAAAAAAATTATGTACCTATTACAATTATATAGCAGATATTTTAGGCTTCAAGAGACAAGAAAATTCCCTATAAGATTGGAAGATAAACTAGATCATGATTTTATAGTTTCATTATTTATAATATATTTTGGATTACATAAGTTTATCCTGAGCATAAAAATGTACAAATAGAAAATAAATTTATTGTCATGTTAACTTCCGTCAAGAGAGCATCGATAAAAAACCAGATTCAATTAAATAAAACACGAGACAAACACACGGAGGATATAAAATAATCCGTGGCAGACACAAAAAACACACAATAGAGTCAAAGGGCATTGACAATGCCTCTCAAATGATGCACAATGCTACATTAGCATAAATGGGTTGAAGTGACAGGCGCACAGAAACTTAAGGGTCAATTGAAGACGTGTACTTTCTACCGTTTGCTATTTAAAAGGCTTTTAAGGTTTGTCTATGTGTAATTCGGATGCGTTTATATTTATGTGTAAATGTTACGAATGTGTGTGGTCATGTGGCAGACTAATTTCATGCCTCATTGATTTTTTTCTTGAGTAAACTGTGTTACTGTCAAGCGAAACTAATATTGTTTCGCAATGTCACCGACTAAGTTGTAAGGCATTTCCAGGTATAATATATCACTATATTAAATCTACATATGCATTTAAATGCCGACTTGGCTACAAAAATAGAAATCAATTACTTTTGATTACTTTCTCGTCACCCACGATATTGTCAGTGAGTTAAATTGAAATTGTCATGGCGTTTATCTGCGTTTGTATTGAAAATAGTTCTTGTAACGTAGAATTTATATTTCAATAATTAATAATTACGTAATTTCGTCCAACCACACAATTGCATTACAATAATTGTCACCATAGTGGATTAGGTACGGGACAAATACATTTGATTAAAACCGATAAAAATTCATTTAAAGGTAATACTTATCAATGTATTAATATCACGCTTCCTGCCCGCCGCGCCCACACCTGATAGGCCCTTGTTGTGAAACGCTTTAATATAATAACTTTTTAAGAAACCTTCAATGTAGTAGTTTTGTTTGAAGTAAAATTTTACTTAAATATTTTAACAAAGCCCCATAACCTCCTTGTTTTAGCTACGCAGTGGTAATTAGGATTCTAACGAGAGATTAGTATCCGAATCTCATCAAAATTTTAAAGGTTTAGGCAAACTTCTACTGCTTACGTGAATATAAGGTTCCAAGACTGAATTTCGAAAACTGGCGAGAACTATATAAAACTGTATAGAAAACTTGAAATAAATTTGTTTTATTTTCTATATTATAGGATCCGCCCAAAGTGTAGGGCGGATTCAATTTCCCGAGCGCCGCCCACTGTCCTACATTTCCGTATAAAGAGAATTTTATATTGTTCAAATTGAGTCTTATCGTTGTTTTAAAGAATACATAAATTGTTTCAATATACATGTATTTTCCCTTTATTAGAAAGAAATAGACGTATTTTAATATTTATAAGAGTTCTTCTCTAAACAGTGACTACGGATTATAAATTTATAATAATAATAGTGCTTTATAAAGTGTGCGTTCATGGGCCGAAGGTTATAAATACGTGGTATACAGGTGACATCCGTGAGAAAGACACATAATTGCACATTGCGGATATGTTGGTGTACTAACGATAAGACATTTCCGTCGCCCACTTAGATACCAAATACGGTATTACAAACATCACTTCAAATTAATACAATGGTGCTGAAAATGTTTACTTGAGTATCCGAAATGAATTTTTAAATTAATTTGTACGTGTCGCGGTCACAATTAAAATATTCTAAATATAGTTAAAGTATGGTTTCTAAGACACATCTTGCTGGATGTTCTGTTTGTCTTAAATAATATGCCATTGAGCGCCCGCCGCACTTTCTCTCTTATTACTAATCCATGATGTTCCAGGCGAGAATTTTTAAAAGAGAGATTTTTGTAACTAATCAATATAAATTAAAAAAACTGTCAATTCCAGTTGATTGTAACCTCTTCAAGTAAATAAATAATAGAATACCATATACCAAAGACAATTTCTAAATTGTATATTATTGCCACACTGTCAAATATAACATTTTGACACCAAAGATCTGATAGTATATTTCCTCTTAAATGAGTCTTAATAAGTTGAGTTCTTTTAAAGTTTAATAAACTACATGTAGGAGGAATATTCGTTAGAGACAATCAAAAATAAATATTAGGAAGTACTGTCAACGGCATTATAAATAATCGTTTGGCCAGCTCGTTAGCTAGCCGAGGGCAGTGGGGGGAGGGGTAATTTAGCTCATCCATCACCTTCCGACCTGGATACCGCTTTCAATCAGGCAAAGCGTTTTGATGTTATTATTGTTTATAACTCTTTTCATCTCTCTCTCATTGATATCTCTCTAAAAGTTGCGTGCATACCACCTGTGGCTTTTGAAATACTATTAGCCAGTAGTCATACTTTTGAACACGTAAGGTCAGCTAGGGTGGTATACAATAGAGCATTTATCAATATATCAGTCTAAATAGGATATATAACGAATATATATAATGATAGAAAGGGACATATCTTCTAGTTCCTAAGTCAAATGTCAACTGACAGTTAAGAGTAAAGTTTTGCAATTTTGTTCAAGGATACTTTATATCTCAAAGAAATATATTCACTTAGTCAGAAAATTTAAGGTAGGTTCGTTGTGTTCATTGTGTTATCAAATTATTAGAAAATAACCGAAATAAAATAAAAAATATTAGTTGCTTTACAAATAAAACTCAGTAATAATATAAAAACTCAGATTCAAAGCCTAAATAACCACAACGAATGAGATCCCTATAGCCACCTGACAGTAGTGGACGAACGAACAATAAAAGTACCTGAATAAATCGCGAATAACAGCGTGACGCGTGAGCACATCCGATTACTTTTCGCTTCTAAATAGAACGTGGTGACGGATCGCTGAGCTAATTACCATCTAACGAGCGATCTGTGACATCTCCGCACCGATCTTGATGTCCGACACTCGACGAGCGATGTCTTTTATTTCATAACTATTCTCAGCGTAGGAAATGGAGACGCGTCAATCGTCCAAAAAATGAAGGGAACAATGGTCTTCCGTGGGCGAACTATCTTCGGATTGGATCGATTACACTTTAAAAATATAAATATCGCATTTATCTGTTATAAAGACTTCAGTTTTCGTGACATTACGCGGGACCGATTTAGTTATTTTTTTAGTAATTCAATTTAATTTAATACAGTATTGTTGCCATAGTAACTAATCCCTGAGGTAGTAGGTTCAATCCCCGTAATATGCAGCAATGGACTTTCTATCCATGTGCGCATTTAACATTCCCTCAAAAGGTGAATGAATCAACTTAACTTAGACTCAAGTCGACGGCGTGTGCCAGGCACAGGAGGCTGATTACCTACTATTTTGTCAATTGATCATAAAACAAATACGGGAATCTGAGGCGCAGACCTAAAATAGTTGTAGGGTTGCTGAATTTGTTTAATTTTAGTAGTGTATTGATAATGTTACGGAAACACAATACACAGAAAAATGAAAACTTCGATCAACGAGTTGTTGGCACTTGCCGCGATCGAGATGATTTATTTTTAAATCACCTTATTGTTTCGACTTTCAGACAAATCTCACAATGATTTATTATTGACGATATATATTAAATAAGTTTAAAGGTACCTACTAAGAGAAAAAAACGAACAAATTTTGTATGGAACAGTTTCATACACACGCAAACTCCATTGACTATGATTGTTTAATCTCTCTTTATAATGGTCCATTATAATTTCCGTATGAACAGAGGTGCGAAACGGGACAACTTTAATTCATTCATACATATTTTAATGTCTGATCTCTCTTATTTATTCGTATAATTTTATAAGACCCCGCGGCGAGACAGCCACAACAATAAAATATATGTCCGTTGAATAAATTCGATTCATAACGAGTATTATTGACGGAACGTTCTTGATAAGTTTTATATCGATAATATTAAACAGCCTCCTAGGCTTATTAATCTTCAGCTTATACATATACATTTTTGAAATCTGTATATAATAATTACTAAAATGTAATAATTATTGATATTTGTAATTCGAAGTAAGTATATTAATTGAAATTGAGATTTTCTGTTGCACAACCGTAACACTTTTATTTTCACAGAAATTATCGCAAGTCACATGTACATACAGATAATGTGTACATAAAATACAGATAATACACAATTCAATTCTTATAATTTCATCAGATTCCATGCCAAAACAATGATATAAAGGTGAGAAGAGAACAATAAACCTCTTGATTTATTTCATTGAAATAATTTATGGAGTAACAAATTGGAGTCATGACGGCTCGCCTTATCGATTTACGATTAAATCGCTACATTGAATTATTGCTCTCGTATTACGAATTAGGCCTTTATTAACGAAACATGTACTTAGAATTGGATAATTTCAATTACATTAAATTCAAGACAGATAAGAAATCACGATTCCGCCAAACGCATTAACCAGACATCCCTATTCAAATGGAATTCGATACCAGATAATTCATCGATCGTAAATCGAGTAAGGCAATAACTCGCGCGGCTTAATTACGAATAAATAAATAATTGAATGAGGGCCCTGGGCTTAATCGGACACGTTCATTGTCAGGTGCTAACAAGACGAGATTTTAAACTTTTAATACCACCGGGATGTTACGACAATTAACTAAATGTAACATATGAGTGTATTAAAGCTCAGATAGGTTTTAAGTCTAGTCAAGCGATTTATTTAATGTGAGTATAGGCAGTGTTGGCCTAGTGGCTTCAGCGTGCGACTCTCATACCTGAGTTCGTAGGTTCGATCCTCGGATGAGCACCAATGGACTGACTATTTGCGCATTCGGTGAAAGAAAACATCGTGAGGAAATCGGCTTCCCTGCTACCCAAAAAGCGTGTGTCAGACACAGGAGGCTGATCACCTACTGGTCTATTAGATTGACAAATGATCATAAAACAGAAATCTAAGGCACAGGATCTAAAAAGGTTGTAGGGCCGCTTTTTTAAGGTATACACAGCTATTTACTGCGTAAAAACATAATTACATTTAACACTTATTTTCGCAAGTCTATAAAAAACTAGAACGCAGAAATTAATTATTTCATAGAACAGAAACAAAGGTCTATTGTTAGTTACGGGCTCACTATAAATCAAAAGTTCACAAATTGGAAACAACAGATATTAAATAACGAATCTAAAGTCGTAAAAATATGATTTGGTGTGGTTTTAATCCCGCCTCAGTTTACGACGATATAAAATGTGATTAATAACTGCGGTGCATTTGATTCCTGGGATAGAAGGTCACAATGTTGCAATGACCTAAATAAGACGGAATCTAGAGTTAGAATCGTAGATGAAAGCATCAATAGAACCAATAGAAGATGGTATGGTATGGTAAAGTTAAACTAAACTAAAATTAAATAAATAAAGTTTTCCTTTCCGGTCTGGGTCTCAAATTTCTATAAACCTTTCATGATCAATTGTCAATCTAATAAGACAAGTAGGTGATCAGCCTCCTGGGCCTGACACACGCCGTCGACTGTTTGAGTCAGTCAGCCGGTTTCCTTTTCGAGCGAATGTGAAATGCGCACATCGACAGTCGTTGGTGCACAGTCGGGATCGAACCTACGACCTAAGGGATGAGAGTCGCACGCTGAAGTCTCTAGGCCAACGCTGCTCAGAAAAGTAATACTAATATTTCTAAAAACATGTTTTAAAACTTCTTGTATGACGTATTACGCCGGATACATCTGGTTTAATTATTATAACATCAAATGGTTACTCTTATTAAAGTTTATTAAGAGAAACGAATCAATACCACTAATTATTAAAGTAAGTATTATTTTTTAATGAAAGAAAAAAGAAAAAATACACTGCGAACTTTATCACAACCGTGGAAACTGTCAATCAAAACGTCAAGTTTGGCGGTCTGTGTTTGCATTCTTCCTTCGGCATGTGATATGTCGCGACAAATGTCAAAATCGTCTGTCACATTCGCGCTTGTTTTATTTTTAATGCGCTTTGATTTAGCCGATAGAAAGTAGCGGAGATATCTACACAACAAAAGTATATTTTACATTAAAAAACCATGTTCAACTGGGTGATTTATTTTGCAAGACTATCAACGTCTCAACGAAATGGTTAAATTTTGATCACTAAAAAAATGTTTATTTTTCCGTTTACGACCGTCGTTACTTAGAGGTCTTGAAAAAACTAGAATTTGTTAATCTAAATCATTTAAATAAGAACCTAGACTAGACCCTAGCTTCACATAAAGAATGATGCTGTAACATTACTCATCTGACTAGGCAATCTGATCATCCGCATCTAGTTGATCACTGAGATTCAGTCTGGACAGCTGATTTCCGTTCACGTGAAATCGCAATTCGATACAGTGATATTTTTTAATTTCATTAGCAAACTCCGCAGCTTTGCCAAACGTATTTTTTAATACAGTGAATATCAATTTTCGAAAGAAAATCATAAATTGTAAAAATTAAATTTAAATCACTTTTCATTTTTACACCTTTTACCGTTTTAGGTAAAACACATTTCTCTACACTTTCTAAAATAATGAATACTTGTAATATTGAAGTGTTTATAACATTGTATGTTTAAGTAACGGCTAATAGGCTATATACATTACCCACTAAGTATATGAATTAGCCATGTAAGAAAGCTAATAATCATATAATTATACAGAGATTTCTACATTTTAAATAAAGGTTTTAAGAACAGCGATAAAATTGTTAAATCCTCGCTCGAACTGTAAGGAAAGTCTACTTCTCTTTTCATTGACTGATTATGGTAATCCCTCGCTCCATACATTTCTAGTTTTTCATAAATTCTAAATTCACAAGAGGGTTTGCTTTGCCTCGCAACGGAATTAGATAACTTTGTTCAGTAAATCGTTCAGAGAACAGTCATGTACTGCGGGTTGAGACAAATGTATAAATACGATTCCTTCAATGAATTTGGCTTGAATCGCCGGCGTCGCGCTCCATCGACCATCACGCAACTTTGATACGCAATCTGAATCGAAATCCGATATATCGCAAAATGCGACGATATTTTAGTCCGTCCGTCATTCGGACAGTTCACAGAAACGGCAAGATTAATTGTATTTCGGTTGAGTCATCAAAATAATTAGAATGACGCTATTTTCGTTTGTGATGCTAATTTGACAGACGTCGCGGGAGATTCGTGCCTTTTTGTTTGCCGGCTCATACTTTGATTGCATCTTTGTTTTTTGTTCCGATCTAACACGCGACGAAACAGATGTCGCCTACGCGGAGGTCGACTATCTGATCCGATTATAATCATTCATCGCGATCGATCGATTGCGATTGAATTAATGAACGATTATGAGACCTGTTAAGAATATTTAATACTTCAATGATTACTAAAAGATAAAATTTTGCGTTGTAGACAGGTGGCGAGAGGCGTATGGTATGTTATAGTTGGTGGACTCATTTTCCGCACTTAGATACATAATTGGTCCGTTGTGCGTTAAGTCCTGGCTAGTTTAACCAGCCTAGCTCCTTCCAGAAGCACAGAAGTCTCCTGGGCACTTCACAGGCTTCACGGACCGACCCCACTGTTCCGAGGATTTCTGCACGTTGATTAGCCACAGCCTCGCATTCCAGGACAACGTGGATGACTGATTCCTCTGCGCTGACACAGTCTCTGCACAAGGGGCTGTCTGTCGTGGCGAGAGGCGTTTCATTAAGACATTTATTTTGGCATGGCCAGGCAGAGAAAAAAAAAGAATCGTCATATTTAGTATGTTAGTCTTACTATAATCAAATACTATTTTAAACCCTGTTGCGCATTTCTCTCATACAAAAAGGGATATCCAACTGATATTGGCGGACTAAATTTGTACACAATTTTACGAGAGAAGTTTGCAATTATCAAATAATAGTAAGAGACGTTAGTTCTCCAAACAAAAAAGCTGTAGACAAAACCCGAGCGAACATTAATTAAGCCGCTGGCAGTGATCCAATGATATGACACGAACGTTATTGCGATGAACAAGATTTAAGGAATCATAACTGGTTTGGTGGAAATATTTGATAGTCGCTTCTGAGAACACTTAATATGTGTGTTAACTTCGGCCGCAATAATAATTTGATTAATGTCATTTGCGCTGAACAAATGTGGTGTCTATGATCAAAGCGATGTGTAAATCAAGGCGAAACAATAAAATGTACATCGAGTAACAATGCTAATTCCGTGATGTAGTTATCGTAAATTTAGTTCACTTAGATCTGAATGGTTCATTGTGGTTGTCAAGTGAAAATTATTGCTTGATATTAAGATGAATGAACGAATGAATGAACGAATGAATCCTTATGAAATTACTGCTTTAAGATGTAAGGGTACACAAGTATAATCAAGTAATGAATTCTTCTAGACGATCGGTTGGGAGACTAAGTTATTGGTTATAAACAATGCAAAAGTTTGCCTGTTCCCACAATTCAACCAAGAACGCGTTCGTATGGATAGGTGTGTTTTGAAGGTGTAAAGTTGTGTTTATGGATTGTTTATAAAATTTATAAGTAGGTCTCTGAAGAAGTTTTATTCCACACAGACGGGATCGTTATATAAAAACATTTGACCAAAAACATAACATGACGTACACGAATGGATTGTTTTAAATTTGAAAATAAATATTGATTTATATAATCACGAAATATCTTAACAATGATCACGGATTGGAGTCACGCCAAACACATTTGTGGCCAATAATAAATAGCCTTCATTTTATTAAAATTAGAATTAATTATTTGATGAATTTTTCAAACGGTAAACGTTTAATTTATTTTTTTAATACATCATGAGACGTATTTAGACATTCTTTTAATTTGGTATTAAAACAGAAAATATCTAATGTCAATAGATAGAGCAGAGGGAGTGGTATATTTTTAATTTCCACGTTTATGTTTTCAATATCATATCAGAACAAAAAGAGAGCCGGGATCTTCGAGCTTTGACGAAAAAGAAGAATTCTTATTAATACCTACTCCATAGAGAGAGCAGAGAGTAGTGTAGGCCTAGTGGCTTCTTCTTCTCAACCCTCAGGTCGTAGGTTCGATCCCCGACTGTGCACCAATGGACCTTTTATGTGCGCATTTAATACTCGCTCGTACGATTAACACATAAAACTACTGGTTTTATTAATATCCGCTCCATATGACGCAATTATTTTTCCCTAATGTTAAAGAAAACCAATCTTATATTTTATACTAATATTTGAGTTTGCAGCTGAAAAGCTTATAGGGACGAGCTAAAAGCTTCAAAAACTGTATTTTAGACTATAAATAGGTTAGTTTATTTCATTGAAATTTACGATTACACATCGATTTTGCTACTTGGTTATAAAACACACCCACATAAAATATACAATAATGTTTAAAACAAACACGTCAAATTGTTTTGAATTACGTGTTTATAATGAAAATTATCTCGAAATAGAAATATATAATACTAGTTTTAAGATCAGTTAATTTTTGTTCTATGACCAAACCACTACGAGTTGGACTCCCGGTAAAACGAAAATCCTTAGCGGATAGCGGGATTTCAAACAAATTCCCGAACACATAGGTAAAATGTTTATATTGCATTGTAAAAGTAATATTACTTATATTAAGTTCAAGTATTACTTAGAGCAATTTAAAGAACATAGCGAATCGTAATTCTATGCCAACAAAGTTGTGAGCATCAATTATAATTAATAACGATAACCTTCGACAATTGTAACACGTCTTCCGCGAGACAAAGAGATTTTCATTGTCATTCCCATGCGTCTTCCGGTTAGATAAGTCATGGAAATATATTTTCCGTTTTCATTAATTAATTATAAGTATGGATTAATGGGTAACATTCGGGAAAATACAGTTTCCAGTTCTTCCATAAAAATACTTTCTAATTTCATTAAAATCCACTAGAGGAGGACCTAAAAGCCAGCAAGTAGCACAGAACCGGGAGCGCTGGAAGATTCTCATTTCGGAGGCCAAAACTTTTTTGGGTCGCAAAGCCAACGGTGTAAGTCAATATATTTTTTTTAATATACTGAATATTTGGCAAAAGCCTCAATCACCATACATCGTTAAAATCAATACTTACGAAGCTGTTATATGAACGTGAAAGAAATACTGAATTAAGTCGAGTTTCATAGAATCGAGAACAGATCGATCGTGATGGCTGTGCAATTTGCCCGCTACTTCGCAACTCGGTTCGGGGAAGCCATTCTGGGCGTCACGCGGCGCCTGCACACCACAGCATAGGGCCGTCTTGTCTGCTATTTTTCACTCATGCTATTTTCTGGCATTTTTGTTCCGAAAACCTATGTATTTTGTCTATGTGTTGTTTAATTTAAAAACAAACAACATATGCGGATATTGTATATTTATCAAATATTTATAATATATATTAAGTATTAAAAACAAAGGCCTCCCGCTACTCCTTCACATAACTAAATAAATAGCAGTGACTGTGAATTATCACTGCGAAATCACAGGTGAAATGCATGAGAAATGAAACGAACGAAATGTTTCATTTCCATCTCTGATTGCTATGTAATTTATTGGTTATTTCAAAGTAATTGTACACTCAGCACTAAATATTTCCAATACTTGCCATGTTCGCGTGCTCTCTGCTATTTGCCATTATGTATATTGTCGCAACGGATTTCGTGTTTATTTAATAAAGTAGATACTCAATACAGATTCGCTTATGCGTAATTTTAGTATAAAGATATTCTTCTCTCTTCAATAAATCATTTGAATAGGGATTTAAAGGAAGACGTTTAAGGTATTGTGCCAGAAATACTCTATTGTTCTAACTAATAAAGTAGCTTTCACAAATTAACAATAACAAACATGATTCATTGTAATTTCTATAATAATTATTTGAGCGAGTTAGAATAATTGTTAATTTCATATTTACTTACTATCTAGTACACAGACTAGTACTAGTACACTTCAGTGACTACTATGTATATGTAAAGGACCAAGGGGAAGAAGAGAGCGCGAAAAAAAGGTGTATAGAAGAAATAGAAGGAAATAAAATGGAAATGGAAAAAGAAAGCTATGGAGAGATATTTGAAAAATCTGGACGAGCCCTTTACCCGTGAAGGGGTTCCGATCGATGGTACTGTAGGAAATTAGGATAATAAGAAAAAAAATTATAAAACAGCTTTTATTATATCTATCTATAGACATATATTCCGAGAACTTTTCGAGTTGAGAGCGTTAGGAAAAACTGTCAACTTTGAACGAATCATAACATTTTATGGCTTCGTCCGACTCAACCGGATTTTCCGGTGAAGTAAACATCTCACCAGTGAACTATACGTAGTGATATAATCTTCATAATTAAATGGCGAAGAAATTAATTCAACACACTTTAATTTAAATAATAAACATTTATTAACTATTTCACTGATAGTACGCTTTTTAAAAAGAACGGGGCAAACGGGCAGGAGGCTAACCTTGTATTAAGGGATGTGACACGGACACTGTCATTGCCAGAGGGCTCGCAAGTATTTTTATGTGCGAGTGTGCCGGCTTTTTAGAATTGGTAGACTCTTTTCTTGAAAACCCCTAAGTCGAATTGATTCGGTAATACGTCAGTGAGCAGGTGGCTCCACATAGTGGTGGTGCGTTACAAAAACTGATTTAAAATCCGCTCTGTTGTGAAACGACGGACGTCGAGGTGATACGGGTGGAATTTCGTATTCTGCCTTGACGTCCGATGATGAAACCCAGCTGCAGGTATTAGTCCGAATAACTCCTCTAGTATGCTGTTAAATGCTGTAGGAAATACAGAGAGAGCCCCAAATAACTACAGAACGCCAAGAGATCAAGCCGCTCGGAAAGGGATCTGTCGGCGACGTTTATAATTGTTAAATAATTTTTATTCAAAAAATGCGGCTTTGCCATATTTATAACTTTTGCAGACATTTATAAATTAGCAGTCAATAAAAATCTAAGTGAAATCAACAATGTTGCCAGTTTCCTTGCCTCGTTAGAGCCGTGTTGACATTTACAAAATGACCCTTTGTTGTACGTGCTCTTAATAACAGGACCATTTATAGCTGCAACACAGCATTTGATTTGACAATTATTTAATGTTTAAGGTATTTTAAAATAGGAGACTAGGACCGTAGATTTGGGAATGCCGTTGTGTTTATAAATATCCTAAAATCATTTTTATTTTTGCATCCTAGTTAGCGTATTTTTTAACTACGAAACAAGTGTTATTATATAATAAGTATTGCTTAAATGATAAAAGTACAAATTGAAGTTATATAATCAAAGAATGTTGCGATTTCCTAGTAATTTCAATTATGTATATCTAAGGAATTTTATCACTTAAGTTATCTTTGAGGTACAATGGTAGGTAGCTTTAAATGTACTGATTAATCTTGTTTAATTAGTTGGCACACCTAAAAGATACTATCGATAAAGTTAACCATAACAAAAATAGCTAAATTTAATAATCATATGTCTATCGAAACTAAGTTTAATTAAAATTCTTTTATAATACTTATGATCCTTTCCTTTTCATTAAATTGCTTAAATATCTTCACTGTATAAACGTTCAATGTACCATTATTCAGGTAGATACAAAACATTTAGCCGCAAAAAAACCTATTTCAAAACAATTAACATAAAGCCGACTGGCGTCACTGCGATTACAAAGGACTTATCACTTTTTTGTTTGCCTTACAGAAATCCAGCCCATAGTTTGTAAGCTATATGGGTCGGTTTTAAGTGGGCTGTCGCAAGGAGCAATTCTGGGCACGTATTTGTTTTCTAGATAACAAATTGGTCATCACAGACCTCCGATGAAGCTGTCGACTTCACGCTACCATTTTAACTAATAAATTATAGAACATTATCGACATTCCATTATACTATAGCGCTCTGTGCAGTATTTTTGATTGGGGCTATATCAAACTACTGTAAAGCCGAAGATTGTATGGTAGTTTATTCGTTTACGCGCTAATCTCAGAAACTATTGGTTAAATTACGGTTTTGATACAACAATAGGGTAATCGAATTGATTTAAATTAAACTGCGGGTTACAGTTAGTTTGAAATTAAGTAATGAATATTTATCACAAATGTCCCTAGCAGAGCTTTAAAAAATTATGAGAGAAGAATCGACTACCACAGCATTTAATGGTGATTCTTTTGAGGTTTGACGATTGAGGTGGCGAAGTCGATAAACAGATGTCGGGCGACAAAGTAACCCGAACGTGCTCCTAGCGTAAACAAGTAGTGACGCGGGGGGCCCGCGCAAAGCCTAGTGCAATTTGTGATCCCACTATAATTTGCAACAACATTAAAACATGCCAAACACAAAACAATGATAAATGGGGAATTGTTGCATTAATAGGATTCTGTTTCAGATATGGCAAAACAATATCGACTCTCGTGAACCTATCTTCTATAGTCACGTTAATCTTCTAATTAAACGAAAAGTAGGAAAATAAACGTTATCGGTGATAATAAACAAGGGCTATATACAATGAATGTACATAAGTTTAAAAAAATGATTCAGGAACTTAAACGATTTATGAATAGAATTTCTCTTCCTTGAAGTGAATGTGACAAAAAAGAAATGTCACACTTAAAAATCAAATAAGAACAGATATTTCATTGTAACTCGTATCGAATTTACGACGAATATGATTTATGTGGTTTTTTGATGATGGACGGTCCAACAATGCCCTCATACAAATTGGTGAAAGAATCGTCGAGCAAGTTTTAGTATTATAATGCGGTCACACTGACGCTCTTTATACAAATTTTTATTACTCAGCCTTCTCGGAAATTAGAGAGATTTATTAAAACAATTGTTATTTATGCGTACATATATTGTCTATACATAAGTGATTATATACTATACAGACTATACCGTGCGTTATCAAGTAAAACATAAATTCCAAAAGATGGTTTTTTTTTTAAATGCATATCCAGAGCATGGAGAGAGCCAAGGAAAGTCGGCATTTGGACATCTGCAATATATAGTCTTTTTTATAGCAAACGGGTAGGAGGCTCACCTGATGTTAAGTGATAGACATTCACAAGTTGGCGGAACTTTTAAAAATTGGTATTCTCTTTTCTTGAAGGGCCCTAAGTCGAATTGATTCGGAAATACATCAGCTGATTCCACATAGTGGTGGTGCGCCGCATAAACTGCCTTAAATAACGCTCAGTTGTGGAACGACGGACGTCAAAGAGATAGGGATGGTATTTTGTATTCTGCCTACGTCCGATGATAAAAAGGTATAAATACCTACCATAATGTTTAAAAATACTAAAGATTTTTTATGTACCAATGACAAGCTAATATTTACAAGTCTTTATCTACTATAATGATTAACATTGTTAAACTCTTGGTATTTTTGTGCCAAAAATCGTGTCAACTTTCAAACATCAATTAAGTTCCAAAGCGGAGTCGAATTCGATTCCTAAATATAATCGATTAAACACGCACATTGGAACAATGCTTTGGATTGCCAATTTTATTTCATTCAATTATAAATGGTCAATATGAAAATAAAATGTTAAAAAGCTCACATTCTGAATCCTACACGTATAACTTGTTTTATAGATATTATTTTTAAAGTATTTTAGTTTTAAACTAAAAAAATTGATTACACAGACATACGGAACAACTTTCTTGAATAGTTTATACAAATATTTTATACGAATAATTTTGTCGTCGGAGCTATAAAGTAACTTATGTCCAACTTAAGTAAATAGCATTGGTAGCTAAGAATATTAGTAGTCTTTCTTATTTTTATTAACAATTTTTGTTTTATATTTACACTAATTATCATTATAAAACAAAAGATTTGATGTTAATTAAACCAATGGTTTAATTAACATCAAATTATTTTATTTAAACAATTATTTTTACATGAAATGATAGCTATGCTAATTAAAATGCTTAAGAAAGTGCCTGAAGATGACAATAGATCGGGTGTAACTCACACGATTTAAGTAATAACTACGATTATAAAACTAAGAAAACACTTGGCTCATACAACACAGCTAATCAGAAGATAAAGCTTCAAGTTAAAAACCATTTTAATAGCAATATTTTTAAAACTCGTTGTTAGAAAACTTTTCTACGAAAACGCCATGTAATTCACATCTCGTCTTCCTGATTTATAATTTTATTTCGTTTAAATAATTCGCGGAATTAATTTGGCGAGTTGATGTATGTACCACCCACGGTTTGCCACAAATTCTCTCGTGAGAAATTAATAGTGAAAATAATCGATTAATATTTATTTGTAAATGTTTTTTAACGGTCAGTATTTTTAGAATTCTTTGTCGGAAGTTCCTACTTATCACGATGTCTCATTCAATTTGTATTAACGTGAGAAGGACAGCAAAGATGTATTTTTGTTTATCTACATAGCTGTTATGCTTTTTCAATAGGTAGTTTAAACTCTAGAAATAACTGATAGATGTAATCATGATTTTTCTTAACGTAAAACATTTATCAACTGTATTTCATTTGTCTCTCTCTAGCAAAAAGTGCACAGTTCTGTGACGAAAAGAGATACATGAATGCCGAAATCTAAATAGTGTTTTGATTGAATGTGGTGAGATCTGTTTCTCCTTTTAACAAACATCATTACTAAGTATAAGCGAAAATCAAATGGTGCTTACTATTGGATCAATTAATCACAATTTAACGATCGTGCTTCAACCATATTAACTTTTATTAATGAACATCAAAATATGCAAATCCCTGAGTGTAAAAGATCGTAAAACCCGCCTACGGGTATGAATTAGTCAAACAATAAACATTAGCATTATAATACTTAATATTCGGCCATTCATTAAGAGGGCTAATCACGAAAACATATTAAAAATTAAACGATCGTGTGAGGCCGACAGTGCCATTGATATTAGAATTTGGAATGGAACTGTCTCACCACGCCCAAATCGTGAATATTTAATAGTTTCATTTGTGTATTAAAGCGTCATGTGACGTTATCGTGGACTTAACAATAGCTTGGTGGAAAATACATCGCAAGGGCACTGAGCAGTGTTGGCTTAGTGGTTTCAGCGTGCGACTCTCATTCCTGAGGTTCGATCCCCGGCTGTGAAACAATGGTCTTTCTTTTTATGAGCGCATTTAATGTACGCTCGAACGCTGAAGCAAAACATCGTGACAAAACTGCGTCTGGCACATGAGACTGTTCACCTCTGAAGTCGGAAGTCTGAGGCCCAGACCTAAAAAGGTTGTAGCGCCAATGATTTATTTATTATTTTTATATGGACACTGGTTTGTATTGCCCAAAAATGCCCTATAAGCGTCTATAAGAGTAATCGAATATGTGTAATTGATATTAATGTAAATAACAACTAAATTATCTTTATTTATGGGTTCTTTATAATATATATAGACTTCTATTTACTCTCCCTAATGATAAAAATAATGGTTAATTAAAAATTAGGACTAATAAAACCTCGAAACACAAAAGAATTGTGTACATTATCGTTATATCACGGAAGATCAAAGAGACAAATTGCTAATAAAATGATTTTATTGAGTGCAGAAACAAAGAAACTTAGAGACGTCATAAAATTATTAATAGAGTTATGACGAATTCTTATAAAAATGGAAGTATTAGAAATGTAAGCGGATGGCATCACACAATACAAATTAAACGTATCAAATTAACAGAAGAAAAATTAGTTTTTATTGTCGATAGGAGGTTATCACGACTAGATATCAGTTGTGAATAATGTGTGTTTGACTTGGTTTTTCATTATGATTTGATTAATTTATTTAATAAATGGTTGGATGCCAAGTCTTACATAAAATATAAACACAGCAGAGATAGTTTTTATACTATTATTAACATTGGTGAAAAAGAAGGAGAAGAGAGCGCTACAAGAAAAGGTATATAGAAGAAATAGAAGCGGTAGCAAGAAGCGAATGGAGAAAGCCATAGACAGAGTCAGCTGGAAAAAGCTGGAGGTAGCCATTACCCGTGAAGGGGTTCCGATCGAAGGTACTAAAAGTAGCTAGGGCATAGGATATATAGCATAACAAGAAAAAAAATGTATTAAGTGTAAAAAGTCTAAGCTGTATATTATTATTTTTGTATCATGATTGCAAAAAAACGGGCTTTTATTGTTATATATTAACATCGGTAATGGAAGAAGTTATTGGGTGTAATTTGTAAACCAAATTCAAGTGAAAAATGCGACGAATTAGCTGTCTGTATTTAAAACATTAATCGCTCTATTCTAAAAACTAAAATATAATTAAGAGCATTATGAAACAGGCGGCAGCCAATTTAGCACAATCTGATGCAAGCTTATCAGTAGATTTAATTTGATTAATTTGAGTTTTATTTATTTAAGAATTAGGCAGCTGCGTTCCGTCTTTTGATCCCGTCACGGTGCGCACGCGATGATATAACGTTAAAAATATTTTGATACAAGAAAAACATAACTTATTTAAACGTAAAAAAGAAATCAGTTGAATTGATATACTTTTAGTTGTGTTAATACCTATATTTATAATGATTTAATTACGTTGAGGAGGTTTTGAAACATAAGCTCATTTAACAATTTCTTGATGCTGAAAATTGAGAGTGCCCAACGCGCCATTCTAAAGATATGCTATAGGAAACCATCTCTCTCTTCTCTCACTCAACTTCAGAATTGTATAATGAAACAAAACTTTTAACGGTTAGACTATGTGTAATAGCAATATGCAGACTTTTTTGGAAATAAACACCAAGCACCACATCATACACAACCTACATATAAGCTACCAAAAAAACCTATAAAAGGAAGCCCTTTCTTTCTTGAAATCAAAAGTTTCACTAAAGACTCGAAACTGCTGAAACAATTGTTCAATTAATGTAAGTGTTATGTAGAAATTATTGTCATGTACCGTTAACTTATCAAAAGGAAGCGACTAGCTACCCACGGGAAGGGAATCCTATTGTTTTTAACTAAATATCCTTTTTATTATGTATAATGAAGTAGTAGACCTCTAGTGTACTACTATTAATACAATGAAAGTGTGAATAATTCATTAAAACAATATCAAGGGCAAAGTGACAATCCCGGGACGTCAGCGATCATCAATCTTCCCCCTTGTAATCGCACCGCATCATCAATCCAGTTATTTCGAGTCTCCGTGACACTTTCAACTTCAATAACGTAAACGGAATGCTGAACAAATTAAAAACCTACTATTTGAGTACACAACCGAAATACTTATTCAAATTAAGCATCATAGTAGCTACGTGTGTGTAATAATAAAAGCCCGTTTTATTTCTAATCTTGACAAAAGTATAATTTACAGATTAGCTTTTTTCTTTTTATCCTAATATGCTAGCTTCCTTCAGTACTCTTTTTCCAGCTATCTCTGACAATAGCTTCCTTTCTCCATTCGCTTCCTGCTACCGCTTCTATTTCTTCTACCATTTCTTGGGGCGCCCTCTTCGACTTTCTGGTTCTTTCCACATAGTTGTCTTCAAAGTCCACCTTTTATCTGTGCATCTTGCTATATGCTCTCTAGATTTTCCCCTTAGTGGGTTATTTCGTTTTTCAACACATTTAAGGCCTATTAAATGGCAGCATATTTTAAAAGATATGACGGAAATAGACTGGAAAGATGAGTGGTATCTACTCCTGTCCGAAAATTTAATTTAAAATCAATTCCTATCGAAAATAGGTAACAAAAGTAGGCACCGTCCAATCAATCAAAAAGAAACTAGACATGAACAAATGAGTACTCCACGAAAATCGAATTAACTATGAGCCAGTTTAAGACACCAATTAAAAATACAACAAAGGCTCAACTCAATGAGATGAAATTTGA
This sequence comes from Pieris napi, assembly GCF_905475465.1. NCBI lineage: Eukaryota > Metazoa > Arthropoda > Insecta > Lepidoptera > Pieridae > Pieris > Pieris napi. Next base: position 14,315,746 of record NC_062234.1, read on the forward strand.
TCATAATCTGATTTTCTCGGATTTTGAGCCTTAAAGCCGTAAAAGGCCGTGGCTCCGAAGGCTGTTGGCACAACATCTTACCGATTAAACAGATAATTAATCACGGGAAATGAATCCGAATGAGATGTTATTAGTTACACTATACTTGCTATTAACAAGTGAAACAATGGATGTACAGGGTGATTGTTTTGGTAAGTTCATGACGTTTGAAAAAAGCTAAAACACAAAATAACTTTATTCATATAGGTAATTCACTTATGTGAACAGAAAGGATACTCATAAAAAATACATGGTATTCCAACAAAAAAAAAGCTTAGCTTAATCAAAAGCTTAATAAATTATTAGAAACACTTTACGTGTAGCATTAAAATAATTTAGAATTGTAATAATTATTAGTTTCTTGTCCATTAATACTAAGATCATACTATTTTTCTCAAGTAAAGTAACAGTTTATAAAGAGAGGTAAAACACACGAGGTGTGTTCTCAAGCGAATCCTTCAAAAATAATATCTCATACCCTTTGAACCATCCTGTATATGGAGACAGGAGCGATCAATCAGATTTAACGAGTCGGACAACATGGTATAAACCAGCCGTTATCACTAGTTTATTATCCTTGATTATTTTAATCTGTGATATCTGAGATTGTTACAAGCGTTTATTTAAAGATAAAAAAATTACTTTGACAATAATAAGCTTTAATGACATTTAATTATTAAAAACAAATCCTGCAACTTTTAACGTATTGCTTTTTCGTTACCTCAAAACAAATATCCCTAAAATTAGTTAATAACTAAGCTAGGAGCTTAAAGCTCGATATGAAATTTACACATGATTTTTGTCGTTGATTCGAAATCGGTCTAGGACCTCTGATTTGTTTGATGGTTAATTTAAAAGCAAAGATCTTCGGTCGTAATCCATCTCATAATCGACCTCAAAGATTAAAATTATAGCCGTATTTTTTACGAAGACGAAGACAGAGTATGGATACGTCGCGGGGCGTGGTGGGTTAAGTTTCATTACTCACGAAGTAATAAATGATAAAACATTATTAATACGAGATCAGAACGTCTGCCCGGATCGAGATTAATTAATTCTAATAATTAAACGTTGATGCGCGCTATTTTTATTTTTATTTTTATTAGCAATAATAATCTGTAATATATAAGAATTATTATACTACTTGAAGAATTTGGATAGTAGATAGCTGAAGCATTTTGTAATGAAACTTTTTTCTACAATGTTCACAAAAGAGTGTGAAATTTCATGAATTAAAATCAATAATACAATTATTATGGCTAATAAGTAATATTATGTTGACTTAAGTTTCTACAATACTAGTGAATAGCTAACACTAAGGTAATGTTCACTGACAGTCTTATATTCACTACACTAGGTTCATTCACTCAAAAGGTTTCGTCCTAATACAGTGTTAAGAAAAACTTATGATAAAATAACGTAATCCTACACACAGTACAGTATTACGAAGTAACCTCACAACAGGTATAACACATGTTAAACCCTAAACTGATTAACCGATATAAGGCAAAATTGAAAAATAACAATTCGCTGTTATCGCGTTTTGCGTAATAACGACCAGAAGTTTATTGGCAACGAAGTGATAAATTGAATAACAATTTATTCCGAACGAGACCCGTTTTGATCAACAACTGAGATATATTCAAGAACACTATTACAATCGACATACCACTTGTTATCCTTTAATTGTTATTTATTTGTAATTAATTAAAGTTGGACTGACGCGAAAGCGCCTAAATAACTCTGCTACCATCGTTTTGTTTAATAATTTAATTGGTGCTAATCAAATTTAAGTTACCATAGTTAAAGTCAAAGGAAATTTTTATATTCTTATTAATGTAATAAAGCTTTTGAATTAAGTAAAAGCTGTTTAATGTAAAGCTGTTAAATGCGGTGTTATTCTGATTAAATTTTGATAATATTACATAAATAGTTAACTACTAATTAATTATAATTAAAACAGAGCAGTGGTGGAATGGTGGCTTCGGCGCGCGATTCTTATCCCTAAGCTCGTAGGTTCGATCCCCGGCTAAAACAAACACACAAATGGCCTTTCTAAGTGCACATTTAACATTCACTCGAACGGTGAAGGAAAACATCGCGAGGATACCGGCTTGCCTCAGACCCAAAGAGACGTGTGTCAAGCACAGCAAGCTGATCACGTATTCTATTAGATTAACAATGATCATGAATCATATACCTACATAATTCTGAGACCCAGTCCTAAAAAAAGGTTGTACTGGTTTATTATTAATTTTATTAAATTAAATTTTAACAAACAACAATTCAGACTCCTACAGTTTGTTAAACACTTTTCATTTAACATCTGTACCAGAACATCGTAACGTGGGAAGAATCAAACAATGATACCTAACAAGACGAAATATAAATGTTAAATTTCTCAATATCAATAAATGTGAGAGCGAGACGGACGACCTGCGCGAAATGAGAGAACGAAACATCGATAGTTATCAATCACGCGCCCGCGCTCCATCATCGCCTGAAGAGATCTTTCGCTTAATTATTTCTATTATGATATCTTTGGAAACATTAATACTACTATGCGATTTCTCACACTCATATGTTATCATTATATGCCATATCTTTTATATTGCAATTAATTTCTAGAAAATTCTACTCATTATAATCTTCTAGTGATTATAATTATTATAAAAACACATTTGACTTAATTAAACTGACGAAATTAAATAAAAAATAAACAAAGTTTTAAAATAACTTACAGATTTGCACAGTTCTTTAAATGAAATGACTAACTCTGAGTATGCTTATAAAGTCCCGAATTACATATTTTTTTTACACGTATAGGGGGAAACGAGCCCCAAAGGAGGACACCCAAAAGGGGCAGTCAAGGGTACCACTTCTAGTGGGTGCGTTGCCGCCCGGAGTATACTCTTTCTCTTGACAATTGGAGATCGTATCTCTCAGGGAAGACCCCCACCGAAAGTTGATTTCACAGTTCATTCGTTCGCAAAAGGTCTCTTGTGAAGTGGACCTTGGAAAGCCAAACATCAAGGTGATGCTGACAATATCCCTTTTTTTATTAAACGGAGGCAAAGGGGCACGGGGCTCATCTGATGTTAAGAGATACCGCCGCCCATGGACTCTCTCAATGCCAGTGCGTTGCCGGCCTTTCGAATATGAGTTAATAAAAAGTATTTTTGCAATGAAGGCTATTTTGAAATTTTCATTTCTATAGGTAAGTCTATTAAATATCCATAGACAGCATTGATACTAGATTTCTCGCAGCTAATTATGGCGAGACAGACAGTCAATCACTCACGATCTTATCACCGATCTTTACAATATAAAACAGTTTATACAGATCTACCAATATATTTAAAACCTCCATTAATATCAGCGAATACAAAGAAATGGCTCTTCTTAAACTGGTTCGACGTGAGTACTTAGGGATGATATATTACACGGAATATCAATCGTTGAAAATTAATCAATAAACGTCTTTAATCAGATAAGCCTCATAAAGAGAGCAATTATCAATAAAATATTAATTTTTGAGTATTCATAGTATTCTTAAAGTTTCGTATATGTAATGTTTTGGAGCTTTTAAAATGTATTTATTCAAAAAAGTAACGGTGTCACTACTAAAGAATAATTTCACATAAAGTCAAATGAGTTTTAGCTAAAATAGTATGATACGCGTCAATTAATATTTATGAAACACAAAATAAAATCTCATAAAATTTAATCGGGTTATATAATAAATAATGTTTAAAATACCTCTTTTTTGCATGAAGGAGAACAGGTCATCTAAGAACTCCTTCCTCTGCGGATCGTCACTGATCTCATAAAGCTGTAACAAAGGAGAGTACTATTAAGAATTAAATGATAATTATTGGTTCATGGTACTGAAGATTTTGTCATATTTTTTAATAGGCAAGGTTTTACCCAAAAGAGGTCCATACTGCAGAACACAAAATAGCAATAACGTAAAACAGTATAATAACAAAACTAACTCCCATTTGATATGTCATTTTTAATATGTAATTAAAGTGGCTTTATTATTATTAATAATATAACTTCTAGTTCATCCATCTCTTCTATATTACCCTATTATGAACAAAAGAATGTAAATGGAATCGTGGCCATAGGTCATATGTAAATACGCATACAACTTAAAGTATGCGTTTTAGTCCTTATTGTGTGGGAAAACTTCCATTTTCCGTTATGCAAACAAAGAATTTATCACTCGCAAGGTTAAGGTTCGAGCTGTCGATAATGATGTTATTAATATTCGTAAACACGTGGGCCCGCATGTCCGGGACATGACAAGTGCATTTCTGAGTGCAGATACCATGAAGGGAACCAAGTTAACGGTTAGGCAACGATTCCTAGTGGAATTCAGAATTAAACAAAGTTTTTCCAAGAGCAAGGACAAGACATTTTATTGGCACACTTTTCCTTTGGTAAGTTCAAATTGATGTTATGAAAGGAAATTTGTACTTAAATAACGACTGGACCATTTCGAGTACATTTTTATTTATTTATCCCTTTAACTCTGAGAAAGGTTTTTATTTCCATAAATTGGTAAAAAAAAATCTAAAAGTTTAGTTTTATATAGTTTAGGTTTTTATAAAAGCGAACAGTTTCTATGGGGTAGCATAGCAAAATGTTCCATATGTTGGTATGTAGCTACTAAAACGGTAGGCTGAGTAAATAAATCTCTTAAAATATTAAGACGAAACGAAGTTTGCTATTCGAGTGGTTAATAAAATTGAGTAAGTATGCTCTTTTACAAACATATCTTACACCACATAAGTATATTTAAGTTAGAAACATGACTGATAATATAATAATTCAGAAGAACTTTCCAACCAAAATGCGGAACGTACCCAGAATTGTCTTTTTATAACTGAATACTGTTATTTCAGGAAAAGCAGCTATCAAGATAATATCTTCGAAGAAAATTCACATTAGAAATAATGAAGGTGGTACAATTAGGCCCGCAGATGCAGAAACGTAAGTAAATGACAGTGCGCAGCGGGATCATATCATTGGCGGTAATTACTCCGATATCCGCCACTTAAATGCAGTTGGCAATTTAAAATGTACACGACAATTTTACAGATAAAACGCTGTATCGAGAGGTGGGGACATTGACAACCTACATATTCTACTTTACAAAGCCATTAACAATGTCTGGACTTTAGAAAAAGATGGGGAGAGTTTATTGCCAGTTCTTCTCATCCGTTCTACGGCCTTGATTTGAGAACTGGCAGTAAATAGAAAATTAGAAGCATTTAATATGTATTTCTTAATTGACGTTCATAAGTGTACACTGTGTTACCAAAATTAATAAATGGTTTTGAATTTGAAAAATTTGAATAGGTGAATGTGTGGTTTTTGAAATTTATTTTATAATCGAATAGAATTGTGCATAGGTTAAATCGAAAACAGTATAAAGAATATTATTGCTTATAATAAATGTTGTATATGTAAAAAGACCGGACCCATGAGACATCTTCAACACAATGAGAAGCATGTTGAGGGCTAAGATATTGCGGGCACTCGATTGTGAGGAAGTTGCATGTCGCACTTTCTTAAGTTCTCATGTTATTTCCACACATATCCTCTCTGTGTATATAATATTCATAAGTACCTGATGGTCCTTCTTGTGTGATGTTTGAAAGCAAAAATAAATATAGTTTAGATAACAATAGACCTTATAACCAGTGGTCCGGTCATAAGTTGGGGAATAAAAATGAAGACTTCGGCACTTAGCCATGCGTGACCTTATTATTATTAATTGTTCGAAATGTGTCACAATATTTATTTATTTATTCAAGCGGAAGGGGAGAGTCTCTAATTGGCGCATCACAATGGAGATTACGCGGCTTAACACCGTTTTGTGATTCAAATGGTGACGGCTCGGTGGGCGACAATACAGAGCCTGTTATGATAATATTTCTCTCAATTCATACAACAATTTGTCCGCAAACTTTTCACATCGAGTGGCCGTTGAAATCTTTATAGCTCCATGTCTGTTTTGTTATAATTGGATTGCATAATGTAACAACGTTTCTTATGGGAACTTCGACGTATTGAGATTTTTATCTATTTGTTAGTTAATACTTTCAGTGGCAACTGTGCAGACTCCAGAAGTTTTTATAGAAAAGAGGTGAAGCTCGACGCTACACTTACAGTGACTAACGTTCGTTACCTCTAGAAGTAGTTGATGAGTTGGTGAAGGTTAAAAAGTTGATTTTAGAACGCAGGATGAAATATGATTTGCATTTAGTAGTTCGATTCGATCGTAAGGCAAAGTGTCAATAATGAGCTAAGCCAGATCTCATAATAGCTGCAAGAGTTAACATCAATCTTGGCGATCACTGTCGACTCGACGCCCCTCGCGATTAATCACTCGAACGTTTTCGATTAGCGCCGCATAGCTCAGAAAAAAGAAACGTTCCAATTAAGAAACATCAACGGCTTTAATTTGTTTTCGAAATCATAGTGTGCATTACACGGTCAAGTTTATTTATTTATTTCGTATTTACAACTAACATAAATTATATACAACTAAAAACCATTATACTAAACATATAGCCAAAGATGGAATACATATAAAATAGTTCAAATATTTATGAAAGGGTACATAAAAATTATTAAATACGTAAATATATAATTCAGCTGTGCCGTTCTAGATGATGGTGTGTGTGGTGTGCTCATGATGCAGGTATGCGCTATGGATATTATTAATACTAATAAGCATATTTCGCGATAGCTTAAACCAGTCAAGGCTTAAATAGTGTTTGTTGTATGTCTGGGCTCTGCGATACAAAACTGAGTTTTCTGCATAGTTGGTGTTGTTGTGGAACAAAGCATGATTACGAGTCTGGTAGGCAATTTTTCTAGAATGAAAGTGAGTTGTGCTCATAATGGCTTAATACTCATATTAAGCATGTATAGCTTAAACAAGGTTTAAATATTGGGCGTTGTTTATTATTTTTTATTAATAACGGGCTGATGATTCAAACAACCTAAAAATGAGTGAAAACGTTTCCGTGTAAAGAAAGTGCAAATTGTCAATCTAAGTAAATATGGTATCAAATCTCGGCACGCGTCATAGAATCTGTTAAACAAATTCGTTCGTCCGGTCCACGAACCTTAATGTCAACAGCGCTCCGATCAAACACTATTTGCATTGAACAATTACATATAAGCACTTAAGAAACTGGGTCGTGGAACGGACAAGGAAACTCCATTTGATACTTCCTCTTTCCGACTAATGTTTGTACTAATGAAGGCTCTCAGGGCGTGCGAAAATTTGCAATTGGGTCTTACATAGCTGGGATACTTTTATTTGGTTTATTCAGGCATTGCTGAATATAAATCAACGTTATCTACTCATGCTTCTCAGTCACAGATAACTTGATTGCGAACCATGTTATTTTTAATTTAAATCTAACTTTACGATACGCAATATCATCTATGGGAAGCCATTTTTGATCTACAGAGGAGGACTTCTATTATATACAGTCTAAAATATTTTTACCACATTACATGATTAAAAGCTCGATAAAATTAATGGACACCTCAAAATCACGTGGATAGAAGAAATAGAAGCGTTAGCAGGAGGCGAATGGACAAAGAAAGACATATTTGGAAAAAGCTGTTGGAGGTCTTTCCCCGTGAGGGGATTACGATCAACGGTATTGAAGGAAGCTAGGATATTAGGATAGCAAAAAAGAAGTTTATAAGGAATCTAATCTGTATATTCTACTTTTGTAATGATTGGAAATTAAACGGGCTCTTATTATTACTATTTTTAAGCCATTATTAATGATATATTTTTAAATAAAACTTGAGATACTCCAATGTAACTGACCTAACACTTGTTTCAATGAAGCGACTTTATTTGATAAATTATTCTGCTAACATTGAATACCTAAATGGGACAAGGTGTGTTATTATTGAAAACGTTTAGCGAACTTTGATAGACCATTGTATTCAGAGAGATCAATTTACGCTGATCATTTTATTGGACGTACAGCCTTCATTACGCAAATAAAATATATGTATTTATATATTGACTAATATATACATTTTAGGTCATGAAATTTAATTGATAAAATATTAAGAACACATAAGAAGAACACACCTAACTAATTAAAACTACCGCTTTTTGAATTAATCCTGAATCAAACTAAGAGTATACAGCTTAAACGATTGACAGTTAAATTTAAAGCTTTTAATCTGTTAAGAAAGCTTTTAAAAATGGATAGTCTCAGCTCATACACCATTACGTTATTTACAACCAATGTGGTTATGACAATACTGGCATCGAATAACCATACAACATATAAGACAAACGAATCAGTTCGCAGAGAACAGAGTGGCCGCAGCCGCAAGATATTCTCAAATAGCTTGCAATAATTCAAAATTGTAATATAAGAGTATAAATAAAGAGAACTTACTAGATAAGTAAGACAGCGTTTATGGAAATGCGTGGATTTACGCTCATTGGTATTGCATGAAAGAGTTGAGATTTATTTGAGCACGTTCGGAACAACATATGCCGTTTAAGTGTTTTATGAAAGCTTTAAGCCTTTTCATTAAACAATGTATGTATTGCATTAGTACAGGAAACAAAAAGTATTTTTTAAGTGTGTAATGTGTGTAAGTTGTGGTTGTAACTGGCCCTGGCTCAGCATTAAGCTGTGGAGCAGACGTGTTTCAAAGCGCTGGTTATTCTGCCAGATTTATATTAAGTGCCTATCTCATACCTAATGCGCTGTTTTACAAGTAAAATCTAAAATTGGAAGTGTAATATTTTTATTTTTTATAACATTCAAGTTAAAATACATGACATTTTACAATGTATTGTATGATGTAGTGTACATTAATAAATAAATGTAAAATTTCATGTAATGAACTGCAAATTAATACTTATTTGTTGTCAATAACTTTGTAGATCGTACTTCGTTTTACTACGTAAAAAGTAGTCGTGTTTTGCAAGATAAAGTGACCTATATCTTGTAATGACGAACAGTAGCCATGTTCGATGACTATTAATGCTTCAATTGCATACAGATAAGATAAGGCTGTATGTTCATAGGATATTAAAGTAGGGTAAACATAGCTATTGCGAAGATCATTAAAACATTATGACGGAAAGTAGATTTCTTTTAACATAAATTACGTCTTATGATTGCCACGTACAATGGAATATTATCTACACACCTAGTAGAAATTTTCATCTTTCATCATTTGCGTCATCTTAATTGACCCTACGAAAGTAGTATGGTATCATAAAGATGGATGAAGGAACAGAGGCCGTCAAATGAGATGGAAAGACGGAAGGATGGAGAAGATTAGCTCGTGAAAGAGACAAGTGGAAACAACAAGACTAAATGGCTGTTGATAACTATATATATATATGTATAGTGTTCTAAAAATAATATACTTAGTTAAAATGTATGTCATCGCTTAGGTCAAAATTATGTAAATGTATTTGGTTACTGAGGAAAGGCTTTTAATATGATTAATTGTAGGGTGATGTATAACATCAAAAATAGAGCCAGGCCATTTACTTGCTTGTATATATGATTCAAAATTATCAATATATCAAAATTATTTCAGGTAAAACCGCTTGAATCGCACAGTTGCTGTTTATTTGTCTTTTATAAACCCGTAATTAATAAATTGCAAAATAAATAATTTTAAAATCGGGAAAAGTATGTATAGTCTAGTCGACAAGTTGAAAATGGAACAAAATAGAGATACTGCTCTTAAAATTATGTGCGATAGCTCATTGGATCCGGAATGACGTCTAGAAAAATGTGCTAAAAGCGTATATTAGCACATAAAAAATTGCAAAAGTTATAGACCATTAAAGATGAAAAAAAAATGGCATTTAGTTTTTTGCCAATATTTAATAAAATATTAATATTTAAGAAATTTCCAATAAAGATTCTGAAAGAGGAGGAAATTTCCAACAAAAAACTCCTGACTCCCGGAACTCTATCTCCATTATTTATAATGTTAATTTAACGCAAAAAATAGGTCTGCGGGTGACATTTTTAGGATTCGCGCGTGGCGTCAAAAGCGACTACGGCACATTAATTTATTTATTTAAGGTATTGAATATTTTTTTTTAAATTTGAAAAAATTATGGTGTCTTCTGAACACTATAATTAATTTATTCCCGTTGAAAATTTTACTTAAAGTTAATTTTTCAACAAGTTAAATAATTGTTAACTAACGAAATTTTCTCGAACGACCGTCTTAATTGTAAGTGAAAAAAAATGTTTAAATAATGGTCGTAAAAATATATCGCTTCGTAGAGCCTTTCTTACATACATACTTAACAAGATCGTGCCATAAACGTTAAAAAAATATTTATACTTTGTTTATAACATTTTTTTTACTTAAACAAAAACTTAAAAATCCATGTAATGTTGTTAAAAAAAAATTTTTTTTTCTAAATCATCATATAATCGTTTTTTTATTAATACAAGATATTTATTGATTTGCAAAAAAAAAAATTCCCGCCATTTGTTGATATTTTTTTTTTAAACAAATTGATTAAATCAATATTTAAAAAAAATTTTTTACACAACTTTATTACATAAAAAATTTTATGATTTTTAAAAAAAAAATGTTTTTCTTAATAACATTTTTTAATTGTTTATAATCGTTTTTTTTTTTTTTAATTTTCTATTGTTTAAATAATTACTTAATCTAAAAAAATAATCAATTATGATTTTTAGAAAAAAAAATCATAATTGATTATTTTTTTAGATACATACATATACAGATACAGTCTTCTATAAAGTAACAGAAAAAAATTTTTTTTAATCAACAATTCTATTGTTTATTAACATACCAAGTTGTTATAAACAAATATTCAACTTTTATTTATTTTTTTTTCTAAAACTTCTAAAATTAACAAAAACAACCATATATAACAAAGTATATAAAAAAAAATTTTCATTTTAAATAAAAGTAATATTCATTATAATCAAAAAATTTCCAAAAAAAATTTTTCTATCCTAATCCTAAAAATGTCACCCGCAGACCTATTTTTAGCGTTAAATTAACATTATAAATAATGGAGATAGAGTTCCGGGAGTCAGGAGTTTTTTGTTGGAAATTTCCTCCTCTTTCAGAATCTTTATTTGAAATTTCTTAAATATTAATAGTTTTTTAAATATTGGCAAAAAACTAAATGCCATTTTTTTTTCATCTTTTATTGTCTATAACTTTTGCAATTTTTTATGTGCTAATACACGCTTTTAGCACATTTTTCTAGACGTCATTCCGGATCCAATGAGCTATCGCACATAATTTTAAGAGCAGTATCTCTATTTTGTTCCATTTTCAAATTGTCGACTAGACTAGTAAACAGCCACTAAAAGAAGCTATTCTTGAAACGATATAAAAAACTCTTGTTGAAAAAGTACCAAGAAATTTAGTGCGTGTGTCGAATTGATGGACAGGTGCATTGCTACAGTTGTGAGTTTTAACTAGAGATGTAATGAAGTAAACAAATACGTTATGTGGCTTAAGTTATAGACGCGAAGCTTTTAAAGCTCCGAACAATTTTTTTAACAGATTTCTCTTTTCCTTCTTTCTAACATTTATGTTATTCTTTCCACACAATCAAAGTTACTAAATTTGAATATATTTTTCAATCTGCAACCAAATTTACGACCTAATTCATAAAGTTATAAATATTTGAATCATAATTTGACATCATAACAAGTAATATTCTAGTGTGTCAACAACAGCCTTTTTCAACTGATGATGTATGCCTTTAATTGTGAGTACCTACTGCAAGTATTTCGGACTAATACTTGCAGCTGAGTTTCATTAGCAGACGTCAAGGCAGAATACAAAATACCATGTGTATCACCTCGACGTCCGTCGTTCCACAACTGAGCGTTTCTTAAGGAAGTTCTTGCCGCGCACCACCACTATGTGGTACCAGCTGCCCACTGTAGTGTTTCCGAACCAATTCGACTTTAGATCCTCCAAGAAAAGAGCGTACCAATTCTTAAAAGGACGGCAACGCACTTATCCCTGAGCGGCGGTATAACTTAACATCAGGTGAGCCTCCTATTACATAAAGATAAAGTATGTAATGTAAGGGTATGTAAATGGCACAATCGGTTTTGGTTCTCTAACATAACTTCCAAAACATTCTCTCTTCTCTTCCTCTCTATCATCTTCGTCATAAAAAGAGTATTGCCAGCTTGTATGCATTCTCATTTATATATTTATGAATTGTTGCCATACAAATGGAAATGGTTGTCAATTTTTACGCTAATTTTCGAGTACAAGAGACTATAAAATCGTAAGTAGGTAACAATTGAGATCTCTTCCGCTAGTATTGTGTGCTACAAATGAGTTAATTGTAAAATACAGGGCGTTGGCCGAGAAACAAAGCCTCAATTGATAGCAGTGTCGAAATTTAAGTGGTAAGGAGCGCCTTCGCTTACATAAATTAAGAATCTCATAGTTTTACGCGACTTTTCCATTTATTTGTCTCGACTGACACAGATAAACACAAAGGTTAATTGTGAAAGCATCGCTTAGTTGCTTTTATTTAAGGAAACGCTAAATTCTCTTGTCTCTTGTATCTAGGTTGGATTGTATAAAGAAGAAAATATATTTTTAGAATTATTACAGAAAACTATCAAAATATACCTTGCATTTATACATAAATAAACCAGTGGTGCTACAACCTTTTGAGTTTGACCCTCGGATTTATGTACCTGTATGTAAGTAGATTAGCCTTCTGTGCTTGACACACGCCGTCATATTTTTAGGTCTAAGGCTGGTTTTCTTACGATATTTTCCCATACAAGCGATTGTTAAAAGAGCACATAGATAGCAAGTCCCTTGGTGCATAGCCGGACAACCTCAAGGATGAGAGTCGCACGCTGAAGCTACTGGGCCTACACTGCCGCTGAATTCTTACATTTATGTATATTTATTATTTAATGCCTGCGCTTTAATTAAAAAGGTCTACGTACATTTTAATTTTTTAACTGTATAAAGATATTTTAAACAGTATCTACTAAACATTAAGATCTATACAAAATTAACGAACGAGCGGTTTCTGATAGAGCCCTCGAGTGCTAAGTGCCCTCACTTCTCTAACTGTTTGCACACACATTACTATTCATTTGACCAACGCTTTCTGATTGATAGATTCTCAGGCGTTCTTTATGGTAACTTAATTAATACGAACGTTTGAGACATTAGGTATTCGTCTTGTAATTGGAACAAAACTGTGTAATATACATAATAACATACAAAGTACATATAATATTTACTAGACATAGACGTAACATTTATTATTAACGAAACAAACAAAATAATAATAATCAAAATGTAAAATAACAGAAAATTATGGAAAGAAAAAAAGGAAGAAGGTAAATTCTAAGCGTGTGTGTGGCGTTGTGGTTGAAACTGGTCCTGACTCAGCATTTTGCTGTGGAGCAGACGTGTTCCACTGTGCTGGTCATTCTGCCAGAGACCACAGCATTACTATAAAAAACGGTAATATAACCCTTTTTTCTAATAGACAAGTAGGTGTGGGGTTAAATCACGACGATTCCGAGATGAGAGTCGCACGTTTAAGCGACTAGGCCAACAGATATTTATTACTTTGTATAAAAAAATTTAGATATTAATTACTATAAGCACGCATATAAAATCAATTTAATTCGACATCGACTATAAAGATATATAGGTAACATCTACTACTCTGCGAAAACGCGTAGGCAGTGCCAACAAGTAGGTACTCAATTCAAATTTCGAACGCAATCTAAACACAGGGGTGTGACACGCTTTCCACAATCATCCCCCTGGGTTGATCACGAAACCGAAATGTTCATCTAATTGGAGATCAAAGAAGGGTGGGTAATCGCATAACACTGTCTACTCAATATATCATATACTTACTGGATATGACTTAAACATACTATTTTAATATTATTTATAACGAATTATACCAATACAGAATTTACAATATTATTAACTTACATAGCAATAATATTAATTATAAATTAATAAATAGAAAATTAAAACAAATTTAAAAAGGTTGGTTCCTGTGGCAGTGTACCAATAAGTAAATTTCATAGAAAACGTATTAATCATCGTTTAAAAATAGGCCGCTTAATCATTTACTGTTGTCACTGTTGTCACATTATGACATAGAGACATTTTTTTTAAATGACATTTTTCAATCAGTCGTCTTTCACATACCAGATACCTAAGTATACTCTTTTTGTGAGTCGAGTTAAATGTCTAATCCAGTAAACACAGACGGGTGACCAGTAGCAGATTGTTTTCGTCGATTACACAATTATTTGACCGGAATAATACCACGCGCTCGTTATTCGACTTAGTAGGGGACGTCGTTCTACTGAAAAGCTACACAAAGACATATTCGGTCAATATATTGCATACGTACATGTGCACGATGAAATTGTTCTTTGTTTAGTTTTTAATAAATAGTGTGATGCAACTGCGGGGGGCGGGGGCCGGGCGAGCGTGTGGTGTGCTATCGTCTCGTTCATTCACCTGAGGTCACTGACCACACTACACGCCGCTCGACACTGCTTCCGCAGCTGCACACTTTTTCGAAAATAGTCTTTTAATTCTTCGCCTCGTCACCAACATTTTGGTCTTCGGCCGGATCTTTGAACATTTATAGACAATTAGTGAAGTGTGTAATCGTATAAAAGTGATTTGAATCGTGAAGTTTTGTGTGCAAGTGAATATTATAGTGAATCACGCGCACGCCCTTTGTTTCCTTTGTTCTCGGTTCTTATATGTTAGGTACTTTTATTGCGGAATGCACAGTGATTTATTTTATAGGTAAATTGCGTATTTCGTGAAAACTAATAACTATTTAAAATTATTGTTCGTTTCGTTTTATTATTTAAATAGTTAATTAGTTATTTGTTTCGTTTCATCGAAGTACGTAATATACCTGTTTAAGTGTTAGTGAGGTGAAAATAGTTGCTATTATGAAATAAATAGCTATAAAATTATTGTTCGTTCGATTCGTTTTAAGTATTTAAATAAATACTTGTTGAAATAGTTATTTGTTTCATACTGGTATTCATTATTTTTTTGTGATAGTGAACCTACCTACGTTTAAAGTGAATGTTAGTGAGTAATTAATAGTTTTTCGGTTCGTTATATATTTTGTGAAATTATATTTATATAATATTAAAGTGTGTGTTTATGAAATATCTGTGTGAATAATTTCGTGATTTAATTTTTACGTTGCGTTTTGAAATAAAATAAAATAATAGTGCTCGAGTGCGGTATTACAATTATAAATAATAGTATTTGCTTGTTGTGTTAGTACGTAATACGTAAACTATTTTCGTTTTTGTTTCGTAGTAACGAGTTCCTTTCAATAAGTTTTTTTTGTGTAGTGAATGAAATTATATTTTTTTGTGCGTTTGGGCGTGGCGTGTGTGTTGAGTGTGAGATTTCTTTTAAATTTATTAATTACTTTTTTTCTCCCAAACATGCCAATTACTAGGTCGCTCAGACGCCAGGCCGTAAAATGTGAATCGGCACCAGTACATCCTACACACGAAGACGATAACTTAGCAAATCCGCAAGCACCAGCTCCTGCATCAATAGCAGCTGGTCATCATCAATCAGAGAAGTCATTACACGAATACCCTAAGGCTCCTTCGGAGAAGCGATCGGTGATGAGCAAGAAGAGTGTGCAGCGGGCAGAAGCTTTAAAAAGATTAGCAGCTGCAAGAATAGAAGAGGCTTGCGCTAAAGCCGCTTTCGCTGAAGCTGAATTAGCGGCTATTGAAGCACAGGGTAGTGAGCTGGATAGCTTGGCGGAAAATAAAGGCTTCAGAGAGAGAGATAGTTTAGTTAAAGATTGGTTGGATTCAAACGAACATGATGCTCAAACAACTTCGAATCAGAAGCTCGATATTAAGACACTCGTATCTGCGCTTACTGAAGCCGCACGAGCGATGCATAGCCCAAAAACGCTATTTGAGTTACCTATTTTTAGCGGGGCAAGTAGTGAGTGGTTAGCGTTTAGAGCAGCATATAATGAAACTAGCAGTAATTTCTCTAAATTGGAAAATTTGGTGCGACTAAGAAGAAGCCTGAAAGGGGCAGCCAAGGAAGCTGCCATTTCTTTGTTTATAGCAGATGTGGAGCCTGGAGAGATTTTGTCACTCTTGGAAGCAAGATTTGGACGACCTGATGCATTAGTTATTACGGAGATGGACAAGATTAAACAACTTTCAAAACTTTCTGATAATCCTCGTGATATTTGTATTTTTTCAAGCAAGATAGTAAATATTGTTACAGTCATCAAGGCTTTAAAAAAGGAATGCTACTTGTTTAACCCGGAATCTGTGAGAGCTGTTGTGGAGAAGATGACACCGACTTTGAGGTACCGTTGGTATGACTACGCTGCGGGTCGACCTGAGGAAGAGGCGGACTTAGTTAAATTATCTTCATTCTTTTCCCGCGAGGCGGACCTTTGCAGTCGATATGCTCAGGTTGAAAATGTTCATCACTCATCATCACAAAGAAGAACGTTTGTAACAAATGTGGCATCTACTACTGCAACACCTGGATCGTCTATAACGCCAAAGAAACTGAGCTATGAATGTACTGTCTGTCATCATTTACATCACATAAAAGACTGTAAACAGTTCATGGATTTGGAGAGTAAATGTAGATGGGAGAAGGCTAAAGATTTGAACCTGTGTTTTAGATGTTTAGGACGTCGTAATCATCGTCATAGGTGTTCCTATAAGCCATGTGGGATCGAAGGCTGCAAGGCGTCTCATCATTCACTTCTGCATTTTTCAGCGTCTCCCTCAGAGACGCCAGTAGAACCAGCAGGAAAATCAGCTGTTGTAGCTGCGACTCGACAGAAAGTTGGTAGAGCTTTGTTGAAGATCGTGCCAGTAAGATTGAGAGGTCCCAAGGGGACAATGACTACATTTGCATTGCTTGATGAGGGGTCATCGGTCACTCTTATAGAGAAAGAAGTTGCTTCTGAGATTGGACTTACAGGTCCAGAAGAGTCTTTTATTATTGAGGGGGTGGCAGGAGCACGTACTAAGGCTTCCAGTTCAAGGAGAGTGAGTCTCTATATTAATGGTGTTCACATGGATAAGGAGCATAAAATAGAAGCACGAACAATAGATAGTTTGAATCTTAATCACCAATCGGTGGATGCAGATATGATAGAAGGTTGTGATCACCTTCTGGAAATAACCGAGGATCTTACATATGATCGAGGTACACCTACTCTTCTTATTGGCCAGGACAACTGGCATTTGATTATTTCGAGGAAGATAAGAAGTGGTGGGTGCAGAGATCCAGTTGCATCATTAACAGAATTAGGTTGGGTACTGCACGGGCCTACTAAGGGGCCTGGAAAAGTTAGTGTATTAAAGCTCGTAAATCATAGTGAAGAAGAAGATGAAAAGAATGAAAATAAATTAGAAGATTTGTTCAAACAGTTTTTAAGTATAGATTCACTAGGAATCGAACCAAAACGTCCAAAAAATGATCCAGAGGAACGCGCGTTGTCATTATTAAAGAGCTACAGCCACCGTCTTCCTGATGGACGTTTTGAATCGGGGTTGCTGTGGCACAAAGAAGAACTGGAGTTACCAGAAAATAGAGAGAATGCTTTAAGAAGATTGATAGCGATTGAGAAGAAATTAGATAAAAACCCTAAGCAGAAGATGGAGTATAATGCTCAGATTGAGTATCTTTTAGAATGTGGCTATGCTGAGGAGGCCCTACCTTCGTCTCGTCCTGGCCGCACTTGGTACCTACCACATTTTGCTGTGATTAATCCATCAAAACCGAAACCGCGAATCGTTCTGGACGTTGCTGCTAAAACGGATGGGATATCTTTGAATGACATGTTACTTACTGGATCAGATCTATTACAATCACTACCTAGAGTTTTGATGCGCTTTCGACAAAGACCAGTTGCTGTGTCAGGAGATATTCGTGAAATGTTTCTTCAAATCAAAATTAGGACTGAGGACAGGGATGCATTGCGCTTTTTATGGCGCGGTGATAGACGAGAGAATGAACCTCAAGATGCGGCGTCTTCACCTTGTACTGTCATTTATATTAAAAATTTAAATGCTGAAGAATTTCGACGGGAGTACCCTGAAGCTGCGGATGCAATTTGTCGCAATCACTACATGGATGATTATCTCCAAAGTTTTGATTCTGTGGAAGAAGCTAAGCGTATAGCAAAAGAAGTCAGTTTTGTGCACCGTCAAGGAAAATTTCATTTACAAAAATGGGCGAGTAACAAACCTGAAGTTATAGCCGAGATGGAGCCGCAACTCCAGAATAGAAGCAAGGAAGTCGAGCTTCAAAATAGCCCAT
The DNA here is from genome assembly GCF_905475465.1 of Pieris napi. Classification (NCBI taxonomy): domain Eukaryota; kingdom Metazoa; phylum Arthropoda; class Insecta; order Lepidoptera; family Pieridae; genus Pieris; species Pieris napi. Next base: position 14,334,199 of record NC_062234.1, read on the forward strand.
TAGCTCCGTTGGAAAAGACCTTGGGTCTGGTTAGGAGAACCACTGATGATCACCTTACTTTAAATCTAAATATTAAAAAAGTTAATCTGGAAGTACTTGAGGGGACCAAGCGAACCACTAATCGAGGATTCCTAAAAGTTATTTCTCTTTTTGATCTCTTGGGTCTTATTACATCGATAACTTTGCCCGCAAGAGGGATATTACAAAAATCGTGGCACGTCGGTCATGTATGGGACAAGAAACTTTACATTCCTCGTTGTCATCCAGGTTATTTGGTGGGCACTAGAAATGTACCTCGAAATTTCAATAGGTATCATCGATGGTTTCGGGGATCCAATTTCTTATATTCTCCAGAAGAGACTTGGCCTAAGAGAAAAATAGAAGAGGCGGTAACTGATGAAACTACAGGAGAAGAGCGAGTGTCAGTTGTCGATAGTTGTGCAAGAAATCGCCTAATCACTGGCTTGCCTGACGCATCCAGATTTTCGTCCTGGATGCGCCTAATAAGAATGACGGGGGGAGTTTTAAAGTTCATTATCTTATCCCACAGAACTCCAATTATTGCTTCGGTTCACGGGCGAATTTGGCGGCGTGGCAACGGCTGGCTGGTTGAGGGAAGATTCCAGAGCTGGGAGTTCTGGTGCTCGTGGTGGATGGAACCCTTCCCAGAGATACGTGGCCTAGGGGAAGGGTCGTGTCGACTTCCCTGGGCAAAGATGGCGTCAGTCGCGTGGTCGAGGTGCAGACTAGGGCTGGAATCTTTAAAGACTTTCCAAGAAGATCATCGTGCTGCTGATGGAGAGTGCGCAGGTCGCACTGGGGGGAGAATGTGCACGATGAAATTGTTCTTTGTTTAGTTTTTAATAAATAGTGTGATGCAACTGCGGGGGGCGGGGGCCGGGCGAGCGTGTGGTGTGCTATCGTCTCGTTCATTCACCTGAGGTCACTGACCACACTACACGCCGCTCGACACTGCTTCCGCAGCTGCACACTTTTTCGAAAATAGTCTTTTAATTCTTCGCTTCGTCACCAACATACAAATTAGGTAATTAAAAAAAACAATTTTACTAGTATTTGTTTTGTTTAAAGTCTAAAACTGAAAATTTAATATTTTTATTATTTTTACTTTTTTGTAACGTTGCTTACTATAATTATCATATATTTATATGATGTGGAAAACTTTAATAAATAAAAACCTAGTACAGTAATACATGGAGATTTCTCAAGTTATATTTCGGTAGTGTGAAAATTATAATGATTTGTCACGTCCTTTATTAGATTCCGTACCTTTACCTTCAATTGTGATGTTATAAAATTTAAATAAATAAATTTTATTAAATTTGTGTTAAGAGTATTTAAATTCCACTTTATTAAATTACTAAATGTAATAAACTTCTATAAGTCTAAAATATAAAAGCGTCGAATTAAGGAAACATCTTTTCTTCAATAAAATTTTCTTTCACACAATATTGAAAGGTTTTTCAAAATTGGAAAACTCAATGAAATGGATGAAGAAAATTTGCGCGCATTCAGGACAGCTTGACCGATAAATTGCGTTTCACGAATAGGTATACGGTCTATAGAAATCGTTTAATTGGAAAATATTATCTGTTTTTACTGATATTAAACCTTACATTCGCTAGCTACGAAGCACGGGGTTGTCAATTATTGTCATTTCAAAGACTATACATTTTTAAATACAGAATTTATAAAACGGAGATGTTCGAAATTTAAAATCGATATGCACAGATCAACAAACTGTCAATCGTGTAAACTTTGCTTTAGCGTGAACCAGCCACAGCATGTCAAAGACATTAACACGGCCATGTGAGTCGCGCTCGCCGCTCATTCATACAAATATTGCACTTTCTCAATATTTCCTCGGAGGAGTGAATTTTATGGATCCCTGGTTGTAGGGTTAAACCCAAGATGTTTAGGATTCAGTGGTACGAGAAAAAAAAATCCTGTTAAAAGATAAAAATTCTCAAATAACAGAAATGAAAGTCGTTTTATCGTGTTTTTGTTTGGTATTGGGATGAATAATTTTTATTAGAGAGATTTTACCTTCGTAATACGAATTAATAAATTACTATAATTTTTAATTAAATCTCCTTATTGCACAAGGTATACCTTAAACATTCAGTTAAATTCCTATATATCTAGTGTGCACTTAACAAAGATTTCCCCGTAAACTGTTAATGAACACACATATGCATGCGCGAATGTATTTGCAGGTGTTAACGGTCGTTGCCCTTGCTTGCGTGTGTGCATTGCACGACAAATATGACAGAAGTCATTTTCATATAAATTTTCATTTCATTTACAAAAGGATTTCGTAGATTTATTAATAATATATATCGTATGTACTAAGACTGTGTATGTCGTTCTAAATCGTACCGAACTGACCCAATCAAAACTTAATTAAACATAAAGTTTTCAGTTATATAAGTTAGGCATTATAAAGGTACTATACCTACGTTCGTAAAATGGTTAAGTACTAAAGTTAGGTACTACACACTTTTTGTATCTTTACAGATTAAATCACGAAAATCGAACGCAGAAGTTTCTGACCGAAACGAAAGAAAGACAAACTTCGAATCAAAGCCACCAACCACAGATATGAAGAAATTGCCAAATGATGATTTGAATGGCATTTATATATTTCCGATAAAGATGTGCGAAACCGATAACAGTTTTAAAACAATTTTTTTATCACAAATACTTGTATTTACATAGTGGAACTGCATTATATAAACGTTAAGCTACCTTATTAAAAACGAAACCTATTTCATTGCAAGAAACTATGTTTTTTACTAAAAAAATTGGCAGAACATGCCATTTAATTGATTTCTATTTAATCAGTGTTGCTTCGCGGGATCTTGTTGATAAACTAAATTTTATTACTTTAAAGATTTGTGTTTTTCAGTTACTAAATTAATAATTGTTCTGCGGATTATTGTTCTTTTTTAACGTAAAAAATATATATATTTTCAATCTATGGTATAAAGTATAAACCTTTCCTTCTGTACTCTATGGTTCACGCACACATATGCAAAGGGCTAAACACTAAGGCGACATGCTAATTTCTTTGCAATTCTAACAATTACCTTTCGCATGGGATCTACGCTTTTATTTACTGAATCATTTGAAAGTTGACGTTCGAAATACCTAGAAGTTAACTCGTACCTATTCAATTTCACATTCCTTTGTATAACCCTTTCGTTAAACTATGACAACAGTTTACCTCAAAACAAGATTAATATAAAAATTCCTCCCTCGCTTTCGACAACGCTTTCGTGTCAGAAAAGTGAATCGTGAAGAATGATTGACTTTGTTTGATTTTTTAAACAATTGCTAACAAGTGCACCGTTTTTTATTAAAATTTGAATTTAACCTGTCTGCGTACAATACTTAATAAACACATAAACATAAAATAATAAAACTTAAATAATCCCGGATAAATAACACATTATTATGTCGCATTTTATTGGTCTGTCATAAATTATTGAGCAAAGTGTCGGACAGATAAATCAACGCGGATAAAAAAGTAATCCGATCATAACTAGATGATATTAAATCCGTTTCACGCATTATCCAGTAATAAAATTATAAAATGTGAACTCGTAAAACCCTCTGACCACCCCTGGACATTGACATTCAAGTGATTTGTTTTGCCTGAAATATGTATTTACCTGTCTTGATCAGACAAGACCGTTTAATATATATTTTTAATGCTACCTTAACTGCCACAATGTGACCTGGGTCTAGTGTAAATCTTAAAGGGAGCGTTCAAGTATAACGATTTTGGAGATTATTGACCCCCTCCCTCCATGTAACGCGCCGTAACGTTTTTCTGTACCCAAGTATAGTAAAACGTTTCGTGACCACCTAGTGACTCTTTATACCTAAAAGTTATCATTATGTGGTGTAAAGTACTGGAAAGTCGAAAATAACATTAACAATAACGCGTTATTCAATGCCCGCCCCGCATCGTAACTTTTATAAAAGGATCCCCCCCCCCCCAAATTCGTTACATAATACTTGAACGCTCTCAAAGGTTCGAAAATATGTTTTTTAATCAAAGCCAAAATATATTTTACAAACCCAGGACTAGATGATAAACCTATAGAAAACGGACTTAACCAACTAAAAAGGTTTCAATGTAAGGAAAACGAATATCATAAAATTGTTAGCAAATTCAAAACGAGAATGACAACTGACAACAGCCCTATATCAAATTAATAATTTTACGCTCAAATGGTAATCAAGAGAGATTAAACACCTATTAAAACGGTCCATAAATTATCAAAATTTATATCGAGACCATTTTTTTAATCCGTCCGGCTCGTTATTAATTCGAATCGTAATAAAACTATAATTAACTTCAACATAAAGCTCCTAAAACCGTATAATTTAAATATTTTGCTTTAATTTTATTATTAGTAACTTCATAATTCTACCTACCCCTTAAAAATTTGTTTGTTTACCAAAGACATTCTACCTACGAAGAACTCGTGCTAAATTTCCAACTTAAATTTTGACATCTTTGACATATTAGTGAAATGTCGAAGTGCCCACCTTGAGAGGATCATCACCAGAGCCAAAAAAAAACAAAAAAATCAAAATATATTTTGTTCTCCGATCGGTGAGTGGAGCACTTAAATTGCAAATTTAATCCGTTTTGAATTTCTACTTAACTACTACTTTTGTAATTATTTGGTAGAAAGACACGTGCAAAACTATTAATTAAGATTTGAGACTACCTACACTAAATACCTACCTTACCATTTCAAACTGTAATTAGAAACCTACCTACAATGTATAGTATTTACATTAAAAGAAATTAAATCTTTAATTACCTAATTTAATTTATACTATAATTAACGAATGTCTGAAATAAACAAGTAATTATGAGTGATGTAAATCAATCACAAAACTAATTAATTGCGAACGAATGTTATCAAACTTTTTTAACTTTAATGTAAATAAAATATTTCAGGATTCAAAATGTCTAGTAATTAAACAACTCAATTAATATTTAGTTAATAATTTACATAATGATTATAAGAAAACCTTTAAAATAATATGCAAATTATTGTAGTAATTTAAAGTAGGTATATAATAATTACCTTTTTCTTATCAACCTCGAAAAAGTTCGGCATCTTTGGTGGTTCGTTATGGATCGAGCTCTGAAGCTGCTCCTCCATAATTGAATTGAAGAAATCCATGAATTCCATGTAATTAACTTGACACTGATAAAAACCTTCGATTAAAGTAATCGACGAGATTAACTCATAAAAATACTTCGCGCAAAACAACACGTGGGCACAGATGGATGGCGCGCCGCCTAACGTCCTATCCGTGCCAACATACGATATAAACTAAATTGAAAATTGGAAACAAAATACAATGTTCGAAATTCAAATCTTGATATGACAATAATAGGTGAGACGGAGATAAGGAAAATGCGTGCGTTCGAGCGAGATGGAACTATTGGCCAGACGGCCCGCTCCACCCCAATCGCTCGGCACAGGGGTTGTCGCCAGACGGAATCGCTTCAAAATTTAATATTACTACCTGCTACTTAGATAGTATTAAAACAAAATAAATCCACGCAATTGTAGACTTTATTGTGATAACAAAAACATGTATTTTTCTACTGATAATTGATGGATATAAGATGTATGCCCCGAGCGTATTTTAAGTAGTAATTATAAATAGCAATCGTATGGATACAATGCGCAAGGTTATTCCAAGAATTCGGATTTTAAATTTAGCTTTTGTCTCGATAATTATTGAAAAAGTTTTTACAATAACTAAATTATTCACAATGAATATACAGTTACAGCGAAAAATGGTTTAGATGTTATGAGTTATCAGCTATCTTCATATGCGACAAGCTTATTATAACTTATTACTAATATACTGTGGCACTACAACATTTCACGTCATCTTCATCTGGATTTTAACGTTAGCCAGGTGAATTTCCCAAAGTTTCCTGCAGATAGAAGAAAACTGTGTGCATACTATAGTACTAAACTTATGTCATAAGAGAAGTCAATTTGTGATTTTTTTCTAAAAGAAAGTTAAATTAATTTTGTAATCTCTCCGTATACACCAGTACAAAAGCCGTGACCATCTCCTTAATCTGGTATCAGAGCCACAAGCCCAACGTTAAAATCCCATAGAAAATTGGGGTGCGATTGTATTTGGCAGAAAATTGCGTCTCACAAATAATCAATTAAAATTTGTAAGCATTTGGTATTTATTGATATCTTTATAAATGGGGTAAAGTGGCAATACGGGCCACAGATTGATACGGGCATTGGCCATATTTTGACAGGTCGCAAATATTGCTAAAGGGTTATAGTATGTTATGATCAATCATTTCAGTCTGTGGGAAGATATTATAAATCTTTGAAATTGTTAACATTTGATTCCAATGTTTAAGGAATATTATTTTCTCATTTGTGGGCGGGAATTTAAAATAATATATTTTTAACATTTAGATTTCCAATTTAATAATTCTTATTGCGTACCACGTTAGACTTGAGTGACTTTTTGTGACAATGACAAATAAACATAATGGAATAGACATTCTTAATACTTCAACTTGTCAACTTTTTTCATTTATTCGCATCGCTCACGGGGAATGCCCCACACAATATATACAAGCTTTGGTCCAGCGATGACGTCATCTTGCCCTTCAAATTTCTAGAAAATTCCTCGAAAAAAAATCCGTTATTTTGGATGTCGTTTTAATGTAGTATTGTGTTTCTTTTCCGCCTCTCTGAAGTAGTAACAACGAGACCCTAGCCTTGATTCCCAATAAAATAGTTATTTAATACAGAAACAACTCTGCCCCATGCCCCACGGAATATGAACGAGAGTATGTCAGTCCCGCCTCAATGGTAACTAGATGGAGTAGTAAGCACCAGTTCCTGGCCTTGATACCTAATAAAATAATTTGAGATGCAGAAAGATCTTTGCCCCATGCCCCACGTAATGGATACGACAGTCGGTCATTACAGTGTAATTGATCTTTACCTTTTAATAATGTAAAACACATTTAATTCTATGCATCGCAGGTAACAAATAATTTCGTAAAATAATAAAATCCCTACAGTTAAAGCTTTTTAAAAATAAGTTCTTTATAACCTAATTTATCAACAATTCGGTAATAAAAATACAATAGTTAACAAAAAAAAGGTTCAAATTATTAAATATTTTGGATATAACAATGTCTTGTATTATCGGAAAGGAAGTGAATAGATACTGTATTCTGGGAACTTTCGAACTATGAAACAATAGACCGCTCGGTATTGGCCACATGTATAAAGACAATTGTCTATGAATCATTTGCTTTTTGGATTTTTATGGCTAAGATTAAAACTACAACGTGGTCTATATCTGTTTTTATAACTGTACAGAATTTCTTATTTAAATTACAGCTAATAAATAAGTTTATAAACAATCTATTAGTACGTAAATTTTAGTTTAGATTGATAACTTATCTCATGAGCTCATAGATACTCATGGTAGATTTTATTTTATACAACAATTTTTATATCATTTAACTTCTTTAGGATTCCGTTCTGTTCTTAAAACTATACAGGCTTCTTAGAATAATATTTTATATTACGTTATTTGTTTTATATTGTCCTGTTCACTGTTTATAAATATTTTAATTGCTTTGTTTTGTTTCATAATTTTTATCTATATCTTATGTATTAGTGCACTTCTTGCGCTTGAATTATCTAATTTATTAATATTATGTTTTTCTCACATTGGTTGCCTGGAAGAGGCCGCCAGTTGCCCTACGTTTAATTTAATTATGTCAACTATATAATAGTTCTGTATGCAACAAAGTGTTATATAAATAAAGTTAGTGCTAAGTTTCGTTTCTGAACATCAGCTTAAAGTTTGAAGTTACTGATTTGATGAATACAGGTTTTTATTTTATTGATTTAGTCATATAAAGGATATTTCAAGAAGACAATAGACAACTAAGCTCCTTATCAATTCCTGTGTAATCTATAAGAAAGGTAAAGACTTTGGTAATTAACATTCTCTTTAATGTCTGGAATTTATTAGTCATAAATACGCTTACTCAAATTAGGCCCTTAAAAGCAGGGACTGATGAATCATTTTTCTTTATCAAAATTAACCTTTTTGCAACTGTTATCAATGCCTGCGTTTTTTACATTTATGTACTTATAATCTCGGCTTATAAATAAGTTTGCTCGGCTTATAAATAAGTCGAAACTTAGAGTAAATTTCAGTAATGCTACATTTTTTATGAAATTAAATAATACATTCACAAATAATTTTCTATTGTTTTAATGGAGCATTCTAAACACAAATAACCAATTTCTTTCCTCGCATGTTCTTTGAAGAATCATTATATGTATTATTCTAACTATAACTATCACGGGACAAAGTAACATATAGTAAAAATAATTTGATTAACTATGGTTTAAACACAATGATAGGGTGTCCGTTAGGGGTGTATTCGCAATTGAGTGATAATTAAAATCGAACATCGATAAATCTTCGCCCCGTGCGAAACGACGAGTGTTACATCTCTATTATCCAAACTTAATTACATATGGGTTTTCAATTATCTAAACACAAGTGGACGTTGAGGGGAACTCTTTAAATTACAAAATTTTATAAGATACCTCCATTTAGGTATAATAAAATACTGTATGATTGACTAAGACTTCAATTATCTATTGACATCGAGGTTTGAGGCCGGCAACGTACTTGCGAGCCTTCTGGCAATGTGAGTGTCCATCACTTATCAGGGATTTTCTTGCCTTTTCATCAGTTACGTCATCGGACGTCGAGGCAAAATACGTTTTAAGGCACTTTGCTGCGCACCACTAATGTGGAACCCACAGAAGTATTTCCCAACCAATCCGTTTACCAATTTTTAAAAGGCCGGCAGCACACTCCCGTGCCCTCTGGCAAGTGTTCATGGTCCATTAACATCCGCCTCTTGCACGTTTGCATGTATTTTAAGAACCTTGAGCTTCGGTACTAAACCCTACAAAAATGGATTGTAAATGGCAATACTGCATGGATAAACATTAGCGCGATCGACCATCAGTCATTCGAGTGAGTTTTACAATAATTAAAGCACTCTGTAAAACACCTATAAACTGCTAGTAAAGAGTTAATGGACTGGCTTCATTACCACACCACGCCTCCCCGCTAGGTGGCGCGCCCGGACGTTTTATTGCTGCATTCGGATCTGATTGATAGCATGCGATATTCGACTAATTCAAATTGCGAAATACCACGAATAGGCTTTAAAGGCTTTTCCACTGGGGTTACAGGTTTTTATATGTTTCTTTGTGACAGGTCTAATCGTGATTTCGCCTATATTCGGCAACAAAAGTCTATAAACAAAATGCTGCACAGGGGAAGAGTGTCAGAGCAATTTTCAATACAGTTTATAATAATAAGAGAAATATGTATCTGATAAAGTTGTTAAGTGGAAAGGAAACAATTCGGCAGTGCGCCAGTGCCTCAGGGGTGCCTGATGGTTACGTTGGGAGGTGACATGCGCGGCAGGCGCATGAGGGTAAAATTTTTACGGAACGTCACGAAGATGTGCAGCGTTTTTGTCGAAAGGGAGAGAGCGATTGAGATCGATTGGGTGAGTGAGAAAGGAGAATTACCTTATAGAAATTCTAATTTTTAAATTAAAATTTCGTAAAGAGAATTTATGAAATATTAGTATTTTATATTTTATGCAAAATAATTTATTGAAATCTCAATTGACGAATTGTAAATTAAAATGCCGCGTGTTTTTATTATCGAAGAAATAAATTAAAAAAAAAATTATAAATTTTCGACACTTATTGTTTTAATGACAATTAAATGCATTAAATTCCTAACATATCTTCCTTTTTCCCTCCCTCTAAGTCTCGGAAATCCAAAGGTTTAGATTTGTATAAATATGAACAAGACTAAAAATTAGTTTGCCAAACAAATTTCACTTCTGACATGTGTATGTACTTTGTACGCTCGCACTTTTTTCTATGTGTTTTTATTTTTGATGTAAATACATGTATATATAGTTACCTACCGCATTGGAGTAATCTGTAAGGGAAGCTTATTTTGTAACAATGATTTGCACCTCGCTGATATAGAAGCAGACATAACCCACAATAAAAGAAATGTATAAAATTACTCCAGCAATCATTTGGGGTATAACAACAAACCAATAAATTGACGAGTGAAGATTACAACGTCAAAATTAAAGGAATGCTACGTGTTTTTGTATTTTATGTGATAGCGATGGACGGGTTCCGTTCACGGATAGATAAATTATTGAAATTGATAAAACAATGGATTAATACCAGACAGTTGGGAAGGTCGTAAACGCACGTTGAGCTTTGTGATCGCCGCTGTCTAAACAAATCGAGCGCACGCGCCGTGACGTGTGCATCACTTGCGAGCGTCATAAAGCTGTCAGATTTGGGAATGTGACAAACCTAGACTGTACTCTATGGCAGGACGATGATCTTTGACAAGTAGAAGTTATTGGAAAAAAAGATTAATTATCTGAAAGATATAATTAATATTAATTTGATAATATAATAATATATGTTAATTATGTGATGATGTAGTATTTAACTTTTATTCTACCTTTTAAGACAAATTGCACGCCATTATGTGTGGAAGAATAATATGTGAAACATATGTGATTGTACCACCATAACATTTTTATCATATTCTTCCAAATAAATTATTATTATTATTAGCTATGTTGTTTTAGGCTTATTTATAATTTTGTAATACTTTGTGAATCCAAAAACACAGTTCAATCAAGAATTAATTCTTCGAATTTTGCTATAATATCTTGGAGATCTCTAGCCGGTCTTACGTTCATATAGAAATTATTAAATTGTCAGAACCTCATAAAATCAGCAGAATTTTTCAAATTTAGTCTGCAAAGACCAACCTAGGCGTTCAGGCACCTCTCATTCTTTGCGAATATACCGGAATAATCGCCACTTATTATCTCGGTAGTGGGCTGATTAATTTTTAAAACGCAATTACCTATCTGATACCGCTGCTTTATTTTTTTTATATAGATGTTACCATAATTGTCATGTATTTTAGAAAGCTTGTAGCATATACTGTATCTAGATATATGATGCGATAAAATATAATAAAAAAATACAATTATTTCTTATCTGTGACGTTTTTCATCAATTCTATAATCTGTATTTATCGTAAAGCTCATTAAGCGATTTCCTTGAATTGTCGTAATTATCCGTGATCAAAGGGGACGTGATTGTTTTGACGGCGTTAAGGGTTCTGTGTATAAAGACTTAAGCGTCGTTACTATGGGAACCATATTGTCTTTGTACAGGGATTACATAAATCTTATCAATAAGCTAAATGTTTTTCCTCTTAGGGGAAGAAAGAGATTCATTTCTAGGAACAGTAATGTTAACGCTGAATTCCTATTGTAATTGTAATATATACGTAATACATCAATCTACTGATAGTGATAAAATAAAATAAGAATTGACTATGATGATATGATCTACCTTTTAATTATGTAAGACACATTTTCCGTTATGTATGTCAGAATATGCAGTTTAATATTTTTGTACCATATCTTGCAAAGAAATTATTATTACTCCAAAAAGCTTTGGCTCAATTTAAGGATAACACAATAAACTATATAAAATTGTATACTTACTAAAACATAATACACTTCTAGAAGGTCCGTTATATACTCAATGTATCTTTAACTACATAATATGTCATGATTTCAGTCAATTCCACTAATTAGAATTTCCTAATGGAATCGTGACTAGTTAATTATGCTTACATTTTACATACTTTTTATTTATCTATTTAATTTCTCAATGAAAATATTACAACCATTAGTAGTAAAGGAAAATTATATATATTCAAATATAGTTAATCTGGAAAAATTTATACGTATAAATAGAAAATTAAATCAAACTTAAAAAGTTTGGTCCCTATGGTAGTGTACCTCTAACGCTGGCAGCATTTCCTCCCTGTATTGCGATACTTATATTATTATTCGTTGAGCGAGGAAAGCACCAGCTCTGGCGTCACCTGTACTATCTACCAGGGGCCAACGACCTCTGTTGAGGTTAAATATACCGATATTAAATATTATAACACATAAACTCTAATCGTATAAGACCATAATTCCAATTCATAATATTAAGGAAGGTATTGCATAAAACAAATAGCGTTTAACCTAGCAAGTATATCGAATCGCTGTGTCGGCAATAAATGATTGTTTTCGCCGACAACGGCCGACAAAGCCACCGCGACAAGCGACCTAATAAACAATTACGCATATAAACAGTGAAATTGTTTCGCGTTTTATCGAGCGAATCGTTTCACACTTCGACATGAAGCTTTGACAATTGACCTCTTTCATTGTTACGTTACTTCTAAAAAAAAGAATGAAAAATTCAATATAACTGTAAATTATAGTAAAATAAATAAATCAGTGGCGCTACAACCATTTTAGGTCTGGGCCGCAGAATTCTGTATCTGTTTCATGATCATGTGTATATTTAATAGGTGATCAGCCAGTGCCTGACACGCGATTTTTTATTTCACCGTCCGCGCGAATGATAAATGCGCATATAGAAAGTCCATTGGTCTGATGCCAATAGTCAAACACTGCTCATAATAATTAATTGTAAATTACTAAAATTTATTTATGTTTTTCTGTATGAATGGTCAAATTACAACAACAATTTACAAAACAAAAATGTTTTATACAATCTTCTCTATTTCAAAATCCTGTGCTGAAGATATCTTAGTATCTACAGCGCCGCCCTATGAAACAGATAACCAATAATAAACCCCAGCCTCCCCGAGTGAGCAAAAAGTGTTGTAAATTTATATTGAGAACAGGAAATGATAACCCGCGTGTCGCACCCACCCCCACGCATTTGCTCATTCGTTATTATGATTTTGGGTTAAGCAAAACACGCGTTTCGTATTTTAATAAGACATTTATTAGAGTTATCTTAATAGAAATCGGATTTAAAAAATTAAGATTTGATTGGTTTGTTAGCTTGTTAATGTGAAAAAATCATTGGACATATATATCTTATGTGTAATTCTTTTACCAAAATATTGGCGTCGTATCAAAAAGCCCGCTATGTTAATAAAGTTAATAATAAAATTTGAATTACCATGACCCTAGATAACCATAGACTAGTGCACACTTGCCTAACTGTAAATTCATGTTATCTCGCTTGGATTTTTTGTGAGATTTATTTGTTTTTTGCTCGGGGTGGCAATCTGGATTTTGAAATAATCTCAAGATGCCACATGTGTACACCGGGCGTTTCGGTGATAAACATTTTATTGAATAGCAAAAACTGCCGACCAAATGTTTTCTACCAATTGGGAGGAAGTCGTTTTTCAGTTCCCTTCCCTGAATCTCGTTTAATGCTGTTCGATAATTGGATTACTTTCTTTATACACAAGTTATATTTACTTCCAACACACAAATATACAGCATTTATAATATTCTTAACCTACATAGTAATAATAATAGCAATTAATAATTAGAAAATTTAAACAAATTTAAAATGTTTGGTCCCTGTGGCAGGGTAGGTACCTTTAACGCTGGTTTTTCCTTGCTGTATTGCGATACTTATTCGTTGAGCGAGGAAAGCACCAGCTCTGAGGTCACCGGTACGAGGCGCCAACTAAAGCATTGTTTTTAACAGCGCTTGTGCACTTGAACCCACGGGCAAGAGTTCACTCCAACAGGAACAAAATTTGGAGCAAACACTTATATTTTAGCCGTTTATTATTTTCTGCCTGCTCTGTGGCCGCGCCAGATAATAATAATAATAATATCTGTTTCTTTATTATTCCTTATTTATCTAACATTACGTTTTATTTTTAACAATATTGAGGTAAAGTCTTTGATTACAAGAAAAGGGACTTCGTCACTTTTCTTGATTAATATTTTTTTTCCTAACAGAATATCACTACGTATAAATACGTCTTACCGTTTGATAAGTGTAAGATAAACAAAATAAATAAGAATGTTAACCATAGAGTATTTTTGTTATTGACGAGTGTTATTTTAATAATAATAATTTATTTGCAAGAATATGGTGGTACAATCTTAAGTTCGCATATTCTCCCACACATAATGGCATGCAAATTTCTCTTAAAAGCATATACAAGAATAGAAGTTACAATTACTTTATCAGTCATATCATTATAGTCAATTCTTATATTATTTTATCACTACCTTATTAAAATATATTATGAAATTAATATTAAAAGTAGTACATTAAAACGCTAGTAGGAAGATCTTTGAATGTTTTGGTAAATTATTTTAATCATTGATTGTTTTTGATACAAACACTTTGATTTTTCGATTGAGTAACAATGGCAGCCGTCCTTGATACTACTGAGGGTCCTATTTATACCCCACAGATGCTCCCATGTCCCGTGCGAGTTATTTAAAGATCACTCCCTACACCCTTACCTAAGTGAAACTGAGAGGCACGCGACGCAAACATGATCTAACACACGAAGAAGTGTCATTAAATTGATTGCTAAGCCGCTGCTGTAATTTGCATGCGAATTATATAGATTTTTGAGACTACTTTCTAAAAGAATGTGCGCGAAGCTACGCGGTGTTTGATTCGAGCAAATTTTGAAGGTTCTTAATAGTTCAGTTTCATTCATCTCATACTGGTAGGCTTTTATTCAACAGGGGGGACGGCCAAAAAGAGCAGTCATCGCGGTTGCTTTGCCGGCCTTTGAGGGAAGAGAACTCTTACTTTGAACAATTGGAGGTCTTTTCTCTCAGAGAAGACGCCCCGGGAGTCGATAGTCCACAGTTCTTTAGTTCACAAAAGAAAGTGCCTTTGAAATTATTTACCTCTTTTGAATTCTATTAATTCTAAGACATTAAACAAATTTTTCCCTTCTAAACGTGGACTAATGATAGTACGTACATACTAGTGTTTGTTGCCATGGTTATTATTTGGGCAAAACACGTTACAATATAAAAATGGAAACTTTACACATTTCCTTCGAATAATATTTAGGCCTTTACAAATCTGACAATCCAATGTTGCCAATTACGCAAATCGACGCCAATGTTGCCATATTCAAGTAATCCAATGCGTTTTATTTATAGTTGCATAGTGTTACTCGAGACGGTAATGTGCATGGAGATGATGCATCTGTTTGGGATGCGTTTTGACGCAGACACGCACTTACGAGCGACCTATTGCGTAAATTATAAAACCTATATTACTTTGATTTCATATCTTTCTCTTTTCGATCAGGCTGAAGAGAGAACGCAATTACTCCTGTGACACCCATGTGATTTTTTATACTATATATAGGGGGGCAAACGAGCCTACGGCACGCCCAAAAAGGCAGTCGTCATGACACCCATTTTAGTAGGTGCCTTGCCGGCCTTTGAGGTTGGAGTATACTCTTGAAATGGAGGAAAGACCAAAAAAATAAAGTGTGTTGAAACTTCGTATTAAAAGACGAAATCTTTTCAGTATAGGACAGTAGAACGACATCCACTGTTACTAATATCTGTAATCACAGAATAAATAGCAATTTTATTTTTCTTGAAATAAATGTGATAGGTATGACTTCATAATTTTAAAGGCTGTTATTTGCATACACATCTACGCTACGAATGCGATGCACAACATCTGTTCATCTATTTTAGTGAGATAGCACGGGGGGCGGAATGCTATTGACAAATTGCATATTATCTTAAATTCGTTTTTATTTATTTCGTAATCCTACAGCTAACAAAAATTATGTATAATAACAAACAATAACACTAAAAATATATAATATTTACCTACTAAAAGGTTCAAACATTTACAAAAGGGAAAAAAACATAATGTTTTTTTCCCTTACTTACTCAATACATTTCACTAAGTAATACTTAATTTGGCTGTGTTGTGTGATGGTGTACAAGTGAGGGTATGTACGTGAAGGTGTGTATGTGTATGCTCATGATGCAGGCCTAAATATTATATAAGCTTAAATATTTTAAAGACTTAATTATAAGAAAATGTATTTAAAACTGTACTATGTGTATTACAAATTAGTGATGTTCAATAAAACTGTATCAATAAAATTTAATAACGATTGGATGAATTGTATCGCCTGTATCAATGTATACAAACGGGAGTCACAATTCAGGCTAAGTCTTACCATAGTTTTTTTTTTTATTGACCTGTAAACCGTGTCACACACCAAGAGTCCAAGGACAATCAAGAAAGCGTTTTAAAATCAATTCGAAATAGTAAAAGGAATGCTGACGTTAAGTGTCCGATAAAACTAATCGTAATTTATGTATTTTTTTAAGGCTAATTGCGACAAATCGTCTATTTAACGATAATAGTCGCATCTAAATCGTAAAAAAATATATAATGACTCAAAACACACCTTAATTAGGTACGGAAGTCTCGAACGCTTTTTAATGTTTAACTAATTTGTTTGTTCGTCTCGGAGATATTATGTCAGACTGTTAATCTATACAAATATTATATTGAATTTTGTATGTAATGAATAAACACACACACAAAAATTCTTTCACTGTAACGCTCCTAGAAAAATTTTCCTTCCATGTTCTTGCTTACTAGACTCGTAATCATGCTTTATTTCGCGTTCCTCGCGTGAACACCAACTTTGCAAACAACTCAGTTTTATAACGACCACTATTTAAGTCTTGACTTGTTTAAGCTATCGTGGAATATGCTTAGGAATATTAAGAATATCCATAGCGCATACCTGCATCATGAGCCACCCCACACGTACATACCCTCACTTTCACATCACACAGCACAGCCGAAATAGGTATTAAGTATTTAATATTTTTTATAGATTTTTCCTTCTGTAAATATTTGAACCAATTTCTATATATTATGTATTCCATCTGTGGCTATCTATATTCTTTGTATAATTGTTTTTTGTTGTATATAATGTATATACAATAGGCTTTGTTTCAAAATAGTTCGTAGCTACTACGTATATATTCTAGTGATAGGATGTCATCTCCACAAAATTGTCTTGTGCTTGAAACAACTTTTTGTTAACAATCCACTTTTGATTAAACTTATTATAATCGCCCAAATAATTATAATTATTTAGAGATCAAAACAGTTTTAATTGAAAAAGAAAAACTAATAATGTTATAAAATACGTATATTAACTAATGAAAAGATTTCTACTTTATTACACATGTGTTTGGTGTTTAGGTTTGAATTTTTATATGAAAGAAATGTAAGCAATTTCCAGTAAATTTCAAGTGTAAGTCACAAATTCCTTTATTCAGATAAAGCGTCTAGACACAGCACTCGAATACCAGCTCGATGGCTCACTTGGCTAATCGCTGGGTGCCAGTTAACATTTTTTTACCTCGCCCACTTAAGGCGAATCTAATGGATGTATAAATGTGACTTAAAAGATTACGTTGTTTTTTATTTTCATCGGTGGTAGGACATTTCAAACAAACTCAGACCTTAAACTTAAATTAAATATTATATAACTCTCAATGTGAATAGTAAAAGGATGCAATAAATGGAGGTCATTTTTACTTTCGTCTCTTGTTACTTAAAACTTTTGTGTATCGAAAGTCATATGTATATGTCATAGTCATATGTGTACAAATAATTTCGGCTTACAGCTGGTTCCACATAGTGGTGGTGCGCGGTTGAAACCAACCCAAACCTTCCTCAGGAACTATACTATATATTAGTATGTTTTAAAGTTATCTCGTTAATACAAACACAGACGCGGGGACTTTGGTTTATACTGTAAGGATCATTTAAACTGACAATAAATCCGCATAGTTTTGCATCAAATTGATGACAAAATATACAGGATAAATTATATAAATCAAACGTGTAGCCAATAAAGTACTGTGCCCCCTAGAGTGTTCGCCAATGAGGAATGTTCGATCGGCGTGCGCGCAACAAAATATGTCAGTTTTACGTGATTGCATTATTTCAATAATGTTGAATGATACTTTGTTCTGAGTTTAGATATGCTCCATAAATTTTCTTTAGTGTAGCAAATTATAATAATAAATTTAAATATTATCTATTTTTTTAATAAATCAGGTTGTACTTATACTAAACAGACAGTAAGGATTAAAAACAGATACATAGGGTAGCTAATAAAAGAGGGTAGGAAAAAAATGGCCTTCTCCCGGACAGGGGCCGCATTTTAGAGTAATAAAATTGTATATAATATATTTATTTTCGTATATTATATGTAAATATGATGTGGACAAATAAAGGCTTATTATTACTACTTAAGTGGTCTACCTATTATTTTTTTTTTTAAATAGGTTGCTCCACGTATACAATTAATTCCTTTGAACTAATACTTATTTTGATTCTATAAATCCTATTTCACTTTTCATATATGAAGAACATACAGTTAACTTTGTATAAGGCTTATTGCCAAATATATGCTTCGTGGTTTTTTTGTATCAGCCCAGGCAACCCACAAAACTCAACGTTATTTATAACAAGAAAATAATGAATATAACAAATCTAAGCTGTAAATTTGTAAAGATTTCCAATTAACGGGCTTTATTATTATTAGAGCAGTGTTGGCCTATGACTCCAGCGTGCTCTCATCCCTGAGGTCGTAGGATCGATCCAGGCTGTGCACCAATGGACTTTCTATGTGCGCATTTAACATTCGCTCGAATGGTGAATGAAAACATCGTGAGGAAACCGGCTTGCTTTGACCCAAAACGTCGACAGCGTGTGTCAGGCACAGGAGGCTGATCACCTACTTGCCTATAAGACAAATAATCATGAAGCAGATACAGAAATCTGAGGTTGTAGCGCCACAGATTTTTTTGATTATTATTATTTAACGAAAAGTTGTACACAACAGTATATAATAACAATTATATGTAGAATGATGCAATTACCTCAATATACGACTCGATTGTCCGTAAGTTGGGTTCAGGCACGTAATAATTAAGTCTTTGTTGAATACATTGTATAAAATGTATGGACCACTCGTGACCTACGCTTATGCTCACAATTACCTACGAGCTAATAAATGCGGTTGAATATTGTATTAAAAATAATTATATTTTTGGGGTAATAGTTTTTGGAATCAAGGACATAAATGTAAAAAGTATATCCAATGGTGAAAATAAACATATTATGTCCTTAGAATTTCTAGATTTAAATACTTATTTACAAAATTCTTTGTTAACACTGATACATTGGTACAAGAAAAATAAAATACTAGATTTAATGTGACTCGTAGGCATACAGAACAAACACGAGATCAAAAAAATATATAAAAGCTAAGGCAAGCTGATATCTAAGTGTGACAGGAGCAACTATGGATATCCAGACCCAGCTCATTTATCAGAATGCCTAATCTAGAACAACTCCTCAATTATGCAAGGATGTTAAAACTAATAAGATAAATTGAAAAGCTCTTTTTAAAGTAAAAAAAGGCTGCATAAACGCAAACTTTGTTTCTTCCATCAAGACCTATTGGATAAAGTACTATGTTTTATGAACAGTAATTTATTGAGAGTTAAAAAAATATATTCATGTATTGTTGAAACTGCCTTTTAGCAGGTAAGAGGTGTAATTTTTAATTAACACTATACAAGCCATCTGGTGCATTGGCTGACACGAAAATTACGAGTTCAGAGCTTGTCGATAGCTCGCTTTGTAATTATTGTAGTATTTTTGCAGCATACATGACTGAGTATAAAGTAAATTATATAAGTACATACGAAGGCGATAAACTCAAAAATAACCGAACGGGTTCTTGTACAGTTCTCACGAATAGATAGGGTGATTCCTTTCCATTTTAAGGTTTGATGTAAATTTACTTAAATGTGAAGATTTTTATTAGAGGACAAAGCCGCGGGAAAAAACTAGTGTATACAATATAAAGTAGACATTTAATGCCGCTTCCCTGACGTGTTATTTTTCTGGAATAAAAGGCATAGCGGAGAATTAGAAAATGAGTGAAAAAGAATTCAGAGGAAGCCTTCACGCTGTCGGAGGTTTTACTAATGTAAACATAATGACATGGACCTAATGTAATCCTAATAATATAGTTCTAAAATATATATATATTAGAACATACATATATATATATATATTAGAATGTTAATCACGTTAGACTTACATAAAACAAAAGATGATTGTATCGGGAAAATATTAAAAATTGTCCACATAAGCTTTAACAAAAGTATTTGTACAAATCCCCACACATTAACCCTTCAATGAAATATATAACAAAAGAAACGCGTCAACGCGAAAGGATAACTTATTCAACAGTTATGAAGGGTTGAACTCGTACAGTGATTATGTTATTGGGGTAAATGTTTACTATATACTGACTTATCGCTTGTCATAAAATCGATTATGCAAATTGCATGGTCGGCTTTGTGTACGGCAGTGCTTTAATGTGTTTATATGAAATGGCTATATTTTCAAAGGTTCGTTTATGTAAAGAATAGTAAAAAAAAATATCGCTCTTTACGACTTGTATGTACCCCACGTAATATAAAGGAGGCCCCATAAAAAAACTGCAAAACTGATTATATTACATGCATAATGTAAATGACATTGTCTCAGTTCCCAATAACAGTAGGTTAGGTTTTTTGTTCTCTTTTTTTTTTTC
Organism: Pieris napi; assembly: GCF_905475465.1. Taxonomy (NCBI): domain Eukaryota; kingdom Metazoa; phylum Arthropoda; class Insecta; order Lepidoptera; family Pieridae; genus Pieris; species Pieris napi. Next base: position 14,354,908 of record NC_062234.1, read on the forward strand.
ATTTTAAGTGGCGTTTGTGATCAAAGCCAAAAATGTGTACCTTGAATGTTGTCCTTTCATTCATTTAACAAATCATGATGTTTTAATTAATTTCTATTGCCGAGTGATAAAAGTATATAAAAAACATTTGGAGCTGTTTTAAGGTCGACAAATTTACCAAAGATTTTTTTTAAGAACTCTTGCATATAATACACATAACAAATCAATAACTATGACTTACCTGACGGACCTGCTTGTATTGCTCTTCAAAGCTCCACCCTGCGGCGCTGCCCTCGGAAGAGGAGGACGAGGCAGACCCTGCCGGCGGAGCCGGTGGAGGGGGCGCTGGGGCGAGGAACGCCGGGGGAGCATAGAATCCCCCTGGACCTCCACCTGCCATGGCGAACACGCTAGGTGTCGAAAGGGGGGCGCCTTGAGCCAGAGATGCGAGAGAAGAGAGGTGTGGGTGTAGTGATGTCTTCAGAGATTCGAAGTCGTCCCGGACCTGTGAATTAAGAAGACGGTAAAATTTAGTTTGATGCCCGTTGAAGAACATTGTAGTCGTATTTAAAGTATGTTACCGAAAAAAAATTATTACATATAATTACATCGACATTGATAACATTTAAATGACTATATTTGACTTATGAATTATTGGTTTAATTGTATGTATATTCTTTTGGGACGTAAAACTCATATAAATTATAAAATTGTCAGGAGTTCAGAGCAAAATCACTAGAATAAAACATAAAAAATAACACAGACAGAATCCAGTTACAAATGCCTTTATGGGTAGTAGAAGTTATTCACCTTGATCACCTCTCTCTCCATGGGTCTCGGTGAATTCCGCTGAAGCTGATGGTTGAGATTTATTTGCTGATGATTCATCGCGTGGTGTGTCAAGTTGTGCTGGTGCGGATGAGGCATGGGCTGGTGTTGTGGGTGTTGTTGGATGCTGGGGGCGTCTCTGCCTACACCTTCGTCCGAGCTCTCGCAGGATTGCTCACCGGACGACTCTCCCTCCGACCGGGCTGACTGTAAAATATGCTATCATAAGGAAAATTATTTAGAAAAAAAATCTAATATTATTAATATATACTATAAAAACTGCAAAGAACATATTATTTGATCATGTGTAGCAGAGGAATCCAAATAGCTAGTATTTTGGCTTAGTGGCTTTAACGTGCGTCTCTCATTCCTGAGGTCATAGGTTCGATCCCTGGCTGTGCACCAATGGACTTTGTATGTGCGCCTTTAACATTCGTTCGAACGGTGAAGGTCTTCTTATCTTATCTTCTATCTTGAAAAAAACCGGCTTGCCTTTACCCAAAAATTCGACGGTGTGTGTCAAGCACAGAAGGCTGATCACCTACTTCTCTATTACATTTACAAATGATCATGAAACAGATATAGAAATCTGAGGCCCAGACCTAAAAAGGTTGTAGCGCCATAGATTTTTTTATTTTATATTCTAGCGTGAACATCAATAATATACGAGTAGGTACCTATAAATGGAGATAAATGGGATATCACGAAATATATACTATATATCATACATACATAGATAGTTAGCCCACTTTTAGTCATTAGTTCGGTTACGACTAGAAAAACTACGCCTAGTCCATAAATACATAACTGGTCAATTTACTTTGTAGACGACAAAAGAACCCAGCTATATACTTTAATAAATTTAACATAGGAACATTGTCAAGAGGGCTTATTTTTATCATAATGACAAGAAATGACGTTTAATAATTGACAGGTGTATCGTAATTACTCATAAATGTTGGGCGTCAGGTATCGCTAAAAATATATATGTAAATTGTTACTATTAAAGTGTCTATTAGGGTTTTGCTTTGTTTTGTAAAAATATTTAAAGACTTCATTCAGGTAAGAGCAGTGTTGGTCTAGTGGGTTTAGCGTGCGACTCTCCTCCCTGAGGTCGTAGGTTCGATCCCTTGCTGTGCACCACAGTGTGAAGGAAAACATCGTGAGGAAACCGGCTTGCCTTAGACTCAAAAAGTTGCAACGTGTATCAGGCGCAGGACGTGTAGATTGACAAATGATCATGAAACAGATATAGAAATCTGAGGCCCAGACCTAAAATTTATTTTATTCAGGTATTACGGACCGTTCGTGACTTTGTAATTTAAAACCAATTTTCACCAGTTTGGCTAGTTATAAGTCAGAAAATAACCCCATGCCCCATTGGATGAACTTCAACATATACCTACTAGGACATAAGCGAACGATGGTAGTTGAATTTATTTAAATTCTATAGGTAGACGCGAGAAACAAAAATTCAAAAGACCTTCTCTATGTACATTGTCTCCTAATACTATTTGCTTGTACTTCTCCATTTAAAAAAACGTTGTTTGCGAATATTTTTAAATTACTAGCTAGTTAAACTAAAATTTTCAGTTAAAGGTTATTTTTATTATTTTTTGTAATTGTCATGTATTTTGAATTGATTGTAACATATCTAGAAAATGCACTTTGGTGTACATGCGGAAATGTAATTTACTTATAAATTAAGATTTCCTTGAATTACATTAATAATATTTACATTGTAAATGAATTTATTGTATTATTAGTTCGTGTACCGGTAATTAAATGTAAACAATTTAATCTCTGGAATTGTAATCAAACTTTAATTGTTTCTAACCGATTAAGAAATTACATTTAAGTACATACAATGTAAGTGCGATTATTTCTGCTATGTTGTGGATTTAAATATTTAAATAAATGTTTACATCATGGTTGTATAATGATAAAAAAGAATGTTTTCATCATTGGTCCATCTGCCAATCCAATCAACGCTCGGTGGACGAATTTTGACGATTATATAATAAGTACGGCATATGGTAACCACGAAAACACCTGAAGGCTCTCATTACAGAGTTATTTCACTTGTGGTAAACTCCTGCGCAACACGAATTATAATATAATGCATTTCGAGCTTGCAACAAGATTGCAACTGGTACAATTTTCTTCGTTGTATTCAATATGGTTTTATTTCTGTAAACGGATTTTTGTTATATAATAAATATGGCTTGCCAAATTACGCCCGGCGTAATTTTTTTAACGAAACCATCTTCTTTTGAAAGAGTTTATATACGCGATTCACTTTAAATATAGTATCAGATTAAAACAGCTTCTTACGTATTTAAATGAAACCAAACGACTGTTTAATATAATATGTGTAAAAAAAATATATAAAAAGTATTGAAACCTCTTATTAGAGAAGTATCGCAATACAGCGAGGAAATGCTACCAGCGAAGGTCACAGCCACAGGTACCACACTTTTTAAATTTGTTTTAATTTTCTATTTATTAATTTATTACTATGTAGGTTAAAGCTTTAAATACAATTACTATACTTATTCGTTGAACGAGGAAAGCAGCAGCTCTGGGGTCACTGGTACCAGGCGTCAGCTTAAATCTTTAATTACCTGTGCACTTCAACCTCACGGCCCAGTTTCTACTCCAGAGTCCAGATGGAACCAAATCAAAGTTGGAGGAAAGACATATTAGAGCCATTTATTATTTCAAAAAAAATTATACCTAAATAGGTCGTCAGTTGATAGAGGTGACTACCGCAGCCCATAGAACATCCAATAGATTTTTCTCATTTTTGTATGTCCAATATAATGAAGTAGGCAAGTGGCTCTTATTTTTATACTCTTCTTCACAATGAGCATTTTAATACTCATTTAAAACACTTAGAAGTAAAGAACACAAGTAATATTAAAGCTATATTGTGGCAGTGTATCGGAGGAGCCCGCCCGCGGCCCACAATTACGACATTAAAATTATCATTTTATTTCGATTTTTATTTATTATTCGCATTATTATATTGTGGGGTCATTATCGGTGAAATGTTTCGTTCGGATAAATGCCTCGCTCCAATCGTCACGCGAACTCGATTCCCTGATTTTGGGTTCCTTTGGGAGCGTGTTTACGGAACGAAAGATTTTGAATATTTTGTAATTGTAAGATGATCTGTCAAGCAACGAAGAACAATTTCTTTTCCGGGAATACTTATAAAGCCCCTAATTTGCGAATTATTTATAAGCAATTGAGTGTTGAGTGCCCATGGGCGGTATCACTCAACAACAGGTGAGCCTCCTGACAGTTGCCCCGTTCTTTAAAAACAATTCTGGTGTAATGTCCCTTTACGTAGGAAAACTTTACTCTGAAAAGAAAAACAAATGAAAACTTCATAAGTTTCTCTAACTCTACGGAGCCCATAAATCAATTTAAATTATTATAAAACACGACTTTCTCATGGTTTCGACTGCTACTGAATTCCGTCTGACTTTTTTGAGTCGGCAATTTAATATAAACGCTCTATCGATATTATGATATATGACTAGCTTCCGACCGTGGTTTCACTTGTGTTTTTTTTGAAGCCAATTTATAAAATCTTTACTAACTGTTTCGTTAAATTTAAAAATATTTATACAAAAAATTAACTTGTATAGAAAGTTCTTCCGTATAATTTTCAATAGGTTATTATCAGGTTGAGCAGTGTTGGCCTAATGGCTTCAGCGTGCGACTCTCATCCCTGAGGTCGTAGGTTCGATCCCCGGCTGTGTACCAATGGACTTTATTTCTATGTGCGCAATTAACATTATCGAACGGTGAAGGAAAACGTGAGGAAACCGGCTTGAGGCTGATCAGTGATCATCTACTTGCGTTTAAAACACATAATCATGAAACCGATACAGAAACCTGAGACCCAGACCTAAAAATAACCATTCAAACAGGTCAAAAATATACTTCAAAATGGTGAAATAATTATTTGTAATATAGGCGGCCTAATAGGCTCACTGACATTATACTTATGGGAATCCAACAATTTAACGGAAATTTAGACTAGCCAATTGCCATTATTAAAACGATTATCAGGTCCAGTTACTGATACGTTAGCACAACATGTGCTAATGTCTAATCAAACAGAATCGCTAGCCCATGGGCTTTTGTCGAAATCGCTCGTGATTTTATAATATAACATTAACCGTTTGATGTTGACTTAACTGAAAACCAACGAGTCAATAATACTGACCGGAATTCCACTTGACAATGGCTGTTCTCAAAAATATCAATCCTGAATATAGCTCAATCGAAATTGTAAATGGTTTTTTTTTTCATGTATACGGGCAGCCTCATACGGGCAGGTGGGTCACCTGATGGTAAGTTATACCGACCCTCATGGACACTCACATTGCCAGAAGGCGTTGCCGGTCTTTTAGAATTGGTATGCTCTTTTCTTGAAGGACCCTAAGTCGAATTGGTTCGGAGATACTTCAGTGGGCAGCTGGTTCCACGTAGTGGTGGTCCGCGGCAAAAACTGCCTGCTCAGTTGTGGAACAACGGACGTCGAGGTGATACGAATGGTATTTTATATTCTGCCTTGACGTCCGATAGTCAAACTCTGCTGCAGGTAATAATCCTAACAACACCACTGAACACTCTCCATGGTAAATGCGGTAGAAGTAGCAGAAAGATGTCACATCTCTACGCAACGCCAAGGGATCAAGCTGCTGGATTAGGGTCAGGTCGAAGGCATTAAATCGTCAAACCCAAAATGAAAGTAAGAGTGAAGGAATTCGTTAATTCGGAGCCATTAAAGGAAAGGTTTTAAGATAAACAGTTGAACCTCATTCTCGGAAGATTTCCGAACCCATATTAACTCTAATATAAACGGGAGGCCCCACCGCCGATTAACACTTCGACAATTTAACCAAAAAACGATAACTAACTGTAATCCATAGCCCTTAAGATCCATTTTACGCTGCAAACTAATAAGCTCATATCAATGAAGGCTAAAAATGCTACACTTATGGAAGTTAAGCTGAATAGTCTATGAGATTACACAAACACCTCCGATGATCCAGAAACTACGACATCGAATATTGAATCTTACACAGTCGTCACGAAGTCGTCTAACGGCAAAACCGCGCACAATTTAATATTTGTGATAGAAATCATAATCGTGTCTGTGCGAGCGGCTTTTATGAGACATAATCAAATAGAAACTTGTAATGAAAGATGTCGTGTACATGTTTAGTATGCAAAACAAATATGTAATAAAATACCAAACATAATTTAACGCAGATATCTTGCGAAGGCGTGCTTTTTGTCAGGTAGAGGTGATAGGAACAAAGGATTGAATACATGATGATGTAAATGTTCGCACACGATCCCTGGAACGTTTATTAGCAGGATCCGTCACGAAGAGCTTTGTCCACACATTAGGAGAGTTAGCACCCGGGATCTTTGCTACTATTTGCCTAAACAGGGCTATGTTTGCCTAGACCGCCGAGTGCTTCTCAGTTGCGTCAATCATTTGAGCAATGCGTTAATTCTGCAAATTTACGTAAGCGAGGAATTTCTGATTGTATATCTTTCCTGGTATTCGCATGTTCTATTGTAATTTTATGATATTGCTCGTAAATCTCGAAGTAGCTGCTTTATGGCCACAATGAAGTTTTATATAACGCGACATAAAAGCACTCATCGCATGCATTTGAATGAAATCCAACAATGCGGAGCTATGGATCCACAATGTTGCAGTGGCGTTAACGGCTACGCTGACATTAACATTGGCGGACGTAAAACAACCGCCAATAAGTCGAAGCCTGCATCGAAAGTCGACAAAGCAACAGGTTCTGCCTCGACAAACAAACCGTGTTTGCATTACGATCCTGGGCCTTCATTTAATAATTCTCGGGAACTAAAAGCCTTTGAACATTTCATCGGATGACCCTCACTGTTTGCACACACTCCTGCGTCGAGATGCTAATGTGGACACAAGGACCAGTATCGGCGATCGGCCATCGATGCTTTTATTGTCGGTCATCCCTTCCAATGAGCTGCGTCTAATATTTCACATTGTCGCCATCCACATTCCCCAACATTACAAACGTAGTCTTATTTCTCGACTTGGAAACGTGGCTGTGAATTCTTAAGCGAGTCGAGAACGCCAGGAAGCCGTAATAGCTATTCGAAGTAAGCCAAGTATTTGAGCAAAACAAAAGGTGATAAGGAGGGGTAAATAACCTGACCCATTGACGGCGTGACGCCGCGCACACATCACAGAGCACTGGACGTGGCGCGCGCTAACTCACAACAGCTGTTTGCCGCGTCAAATGTTTTGCTCAATATTTTAAGCGCCCATTTCCTTACGGTCAACCGGCAGTTTCACACTTTTTACGGACATTGTCGTCGATCGATCATGACCATTTTTATTATCGTCTTCTAACACACATCTCACAACAATAACAAGTAGTTTCGTGCATTCGTTCGAGTCCATCAAAATACTGGGCACGTATCTACGACAAATTAAAGGAGTAATATTATTCAAAATACCGCAACAGCGGTAAATAGAAAGAGATCGTGTCGCTTATTGTGATGATAATTATTTTGTTGGACAAAAACTAGAAAGCGGGCTACAGAAGATGTGCCTATCTGTTAATTATTGTCACCAAAATGGCGTCTGGCATTGTAAATGACTCAAAATGGCGGAGTGACAAATCACTGGGTTTCGTGTACATTTCGTTTGATTGACGCGTGCCAGATTCCGACGTACCTTTATACTATTTATTTACTCGTAGAAAGTGCAAATATAAACGAGTTCTATTAGAATTAAGAGATGATCGATGTTTACGGAGACGAGGGCGCACAGAACATCGACGAGCAATTAATACAGAGAAGGGACAACTACGAGTCTATTGACACAATATTTGACAATTGACATTGGGAAATATCGAAATCGTTGAGACAATTTCGAAGCGTAGCAACGTCTGTCAAATATTGACATTTCTCACGCGACGTCGGCTCGTGCCGACACACCTCTGCCTCACCCGTCCTATTCCTTCCGCTTTTCACACAAATAGGTAATAATCGATTGGTTTTATTGCGTCGTAGGCGCGGTGCGAGCCGCCTCCATGGTGATAGTTCGGAGAATCTTAAAATGTAACAAGTCGTCTACCCGTAAACCGTTTCTAAACCAAATATAAAGAAAGGAGAATGTTTATTCGAGACACCCATAATATCGCATTATACTATTTCCATACAATTTAGGACGGACTTAGGTCCTTTAAGAAAACAGCGTACCAGGCCGGCAACGCACTTGCGAGGCTTTTGGCAATGTGAGTGTCCATGGGCGGCGGTATCAATTAACATAAGGTGAGCCTCCTTTTGGCCCCCTGTTATATAAAAAATGTAGATGACGAGGCAAAGAAATAAGATATTTTCGTAAATGTTCAGTTACGGAAGCAGTGACTTGAAAAAAACTCATAAAATTAGACTAATCCAGCTTTCTAAATAGCAGAATTGGTAAAACGCAAACAAAAAGATAAAATCACATTTTGTTATTTAGGATTAATATGACGGTTGACGCATTGCATAAAAATTGTGTGAAACGTGAATATCTCGTACATTATTTGCATTCGGTCCATAAACAAACATTGTATGGAGCCTTTGTGTTTTGTGTTGAATCAGTAAGGGAAAATTGTAAATCCACGAATCAGCTTAGATCATCTTTATTTATTTATTAAAGTTCACGACATCATATAAAATGCTATATATACAGTATGTTACAAGCTATCTTTTCTTAAAAACATGACAATTATGGTAAACATAAATGTTATTAAAATTCAAATACAATAAAAGTACAAGTAACGTTTTGCAAGCAAAAAATCACTAATAAAACAGCGGATGGTATAACAATGTTTTTTTTTAAATTGATCATCCCATTACCGAATATATCCAGCACCGCATAAGTACTGTTTATTCCGTTATATTCTCGAAGAATTCGAATAAGAAGTGCCTGAACTCCTAGGTGAAAATTCTGATGATTTAAACATGTTTAAGTAACCTTTATATCGTTGAAGTTGATAATTTAAAATCATCAATGGAAATGCCGAACGGATGTGGTTTTCTGTTTGTGTAAAAGATGACCGACTCTTACGTGATGTCACGTCCTACGTGAAAACCATGTAACGAAGGCTAATCTGATGACACGGAGACAATTTCCTAATCATGTCCATTTACATTCATTTCTATGAGAATAATAAGGACGAAATTTTAACTTTTACATATAAAAAAATCAGTGACGCTACAAGATTTTTAGGTCTGCGACTCAGATTTCTTACACATACTGTCGACTATTTGGGTTTAAAGCAAGCCGGTTTCCTCAAAATATCTTCCTTCACCGTTGGAACGAATGTTAAAAGCGCACAGAGACAGAAAGTCCATTTGTGCACAGCCGATGATCGAACCTACGACCATAGCGATGAGAATCGCACGCTGAAGCCACTAGGCCACCACTGCTCATCAAACATATATACCAAAATAATATACATACCTACATAAAGGTGGTTCAGGCGGGACAAACACATATTAGTGTATGAGTGTCTACATAGGTGAAACCAAATAATAATTAAAACCCTGTCTTCTCATATATTTGCACATAACTTTTGTAACATATAAACAAAGGTACCACAAGTTTCGCTAAACCACCGTTTAATTACCAAGCCGTTGTGGTGGTCGTAAAGTTAGTGCAGGAAACTAATGTCCAAACCGCAGATAGGTCACCATCATGTAACGGATACACTGTAACTGCACTTTGACTATATATCAAAAATATCAAAAAAAATATTCAGCACGATAGGCCGCTCGTCATCTCAAGTGAGATGCTCCAAGAAATAGCTTGATATTTTAAATGTGTTATTGTTACTCAAGAATAATTTAAATATGTAGTTGTAGGTATATACTGATTAATGTCTATAATTAAAAAAAATATTAAAAGCTAACAAGTGTATGTACTACTCCAAATTTCATTTTCGTGTCCATTATGGTTTTTTTTCAACATCTAATTGGCTGTGGGCAGGCCACAAAGCGCGCATAGACAAGAACCGATGAGACCTCGGTAGAACAAAAGAACGCGCAGCCATCCACAGGTGGACTGACGACATCGTCAAGAAGGTTGGCTCCCACTGGATACAGAAAGGCAGTGCAGGGCGTACTGGAGGGAAATGGAGGAGGTCTACATGCAGAAATGGACCAAACTAAGAGGCTGATGACGATTGTTTATATTTTTTTACATATCTTGTATTGGTGAAGTATTTGTCATGTTTCCATATTCATAAATAACTGTTTATGTTATTACGTATTACCAATAATTAAATCTTTGGCTTATACAAAACCTTAAAATTTCTGATTTTATGACTACCTATAATTAAAAGAAAATACTTTAGAAAAGTGCGCAATACTCAATGGAATACCAAATAGTACCTCGTGTAAAGTATGTAATATATTAGGTATATCGTTTATAAGTAAATTGAATAAATAACTATCCAAACCAAAATATTGTCGATCAGTTTATCATTGGGCAGTATCATTGAACACAATGTCACATATCGACATCTCTTCATAGCATCATTAATTTGATTCAATATTTATTATGATGAGCAACGATTTGAAGATATACGAACCCAAATCACGAACCATCAATCGAAAAGGATTTGAATTTGAATTCCAATATAAAACATTATAACAGTAATGTATAATACTTAAGCAATTATGAAAATTATTTTGTTTGAAAAGACTTTCGTGATATCGTATCGTATCGATATCGTATTCGTCAGATTTGCAACTTATCACGAGTCTTTTAGGATCTCCGCCATTAAGTTATGGAATACGCTCCCCGATCCCATACTATTAGCTAAGAAAATAGTACGTGATTTGACTATCCCTGACACCCAAGCAAGTGATATCACGAATATCAGGAAAAAACATTTAAAAAATCAGTTTGTTTTAACATCCTGCATAAAACAAACATGGAACCTCTTTTCCAAATTCTCATCAAAGTAAACTTAACAAAAATCAACAAACCCTTCTCGATATCGTTCAAACAATTCGATCGAAATAAAAAAACGATTCAAATACTTCCTAATCGATCGAAAACGTCAACCATTGTATTTTAATAAATAGCTTTATTCACCACAGAACATGTTTTGAATAAATCAAATTAATTCGATAGTCGATCTGAATAATCTTGAATTCGTTATTAAGATTGACTCGATAACAATGTTGATTTTTTGGGATGAGAACACCTACTGTACAATAGCAAATGCTTGTCTTTAACCGGCTTAAAAAGAGGTATTTATTTACAAAAAAATTGAAACATGACAGTCAGTTGGCACACTATTAAAGTCAAAAATCATTTATTCATGTAGGTAACACAATGTACACTTATGAACGTCAAAAAAGAAATATAGGTTACATTAAATGCTTCAAATTTTACATTTACTGCCAGTTCTCAAATCAAGGGCGTAGAACGGAAGAGAAGAACTGGCAAATATAAGTATACTGAAAGTCTTGCGAGTGTGGTAAGCATCCCAAGTGGTCTACAAAAACTCGGTTTCTTTGTACCTATGGGATATGTGCCAAGGCCAATGTTGTTTGCGATACCAAGGGCCAGAAAAGTCTAGTTGCACAGATCCCCATTAACAAAGACGTATCCACTGAATGCTGTCTTCGACACTATCGATATTTGTATATTATGTATTGAATATTATATATTTTTTCGACATTATTGTATTGGCTTAGTACTGTAAGGACTGTACTGTATTTCTGTAAATAAATATATATTATAAGTCGTGTATGTTTCTTTCTTAGAATGCAGTTTTTGTAATCAAAACAATGTCATACGCTTAATAGGTGAGAAAATCCATAAATCATCTCACTTCTTGTCGTCTCCGATTAAAATTAAAACCCCCGTTCCCCGCGGCGCAGGCGCACCCAATTTACAAACAATACTCAGCGTGATCGTGACTTTCTTGTTTTAATTTACACTTTGCATTATTTGAGAAAAAAGCAATGTGACATGTGACTTTTCGAGACAAAAACTAATTCTTAACACAGAGAAATTAATATTTTATATAAGCGCCGCCTTATGTTTAATTTCGTTTGCCGATTCAGTTTAAAACAAAAGCTAATGCTTTGTCTCACGACAGTTTTTTTTTTAAACGAACAATGAATGGGACACGGAAATGTCTATATCTAGGACTTCACGGCTAATATGATGACATATTAACAGGCCGACATAAGGTATTTTTTAGAATAATATATATATGTTTCACTACAACATATTAAGCCATAAATTGACCGCATAATTGAGCATGCCACTCTGATATTAAAGAATTACACATCGAAATCAGATAATACGTAACTTATTGAGACATTGATAATTAATTATTAATTCTGAAACGTTTGACATGAAAGTAAGATCGTGGCTCAAAAATACCATGTTCGGATGCTTCGAATAATTGATAAATCAATGCGGTCTCACATGAGGGAGACACTAAATCAATGATCATGTTTTGACGTATAGAAGCACGATTACCGCTAGATGGCGTGATAACCACCTGTCAGGCTGAACTGTCATTATCTTACAAATGGCGGATCGATTTAATAAGAACACTACGTGATTGTTTTTTTATAAATGTTTTCTGTTTCAGTCGTGAAACTGTATGTATTCGGCAAATAAAGTTAACAATAAAATTCACAAGCAGAGAACTTATTTCACGCAAATTTATTATTTTAAGGAGATACGATAATATCTAATGGAGCTTTTATTTTTTGTAAAATCTATAGTGCGTAATAAATCTTTATTAGGTCTGCACCTTAGATTTCCTCCTTATACGAAAAGTAGGTGATAAGCCTACCGTGCCTGACACACGCCGTCGACTTTTTGGTGCTAAGGCAAGCCGGTGCCTCACGATGTTTTCCCTCACCGTTCGAGCGAATATTAAATGCTCACATAGAAAGTTGGTTCACAGACAGGGACCGTACCTACGAAATCGGTGTCGCACACTGAAGCCACCAGGCTACTGTTCACATTGCTACATTAATAAAATTGGATTATAAGACGTCATAATTTTAATTACTAAATCAATATAAATCGCTAGGTTGCCTTGACTTTTAAGACATGTGCCTGACAATACAGGAGCACGTAACCCAGACATGCTAATCCAGCTTCAATATCAATCCTGGAACAATAGTCACCCACGCTGTCTGGCGAGTCGCAATTTTAACTAATTTACATACACAGAAACAAACTGATTCCGTAATTAATAAATAACACAAGTTTTAAACAAGTTAACCATCGCAAAATTATATAGTCTTCTTGTATATTCTCTGTCTGCTCTTGTATCTTCAAATTATCTTTGTTTGTTATTAATAAACTAAAAGGGTCTTAAAAGGGTTTTAAATCGGACATAGGCAACTTAAAAAAAATCTGGCTTGAATACTGAAAAATAGAAACAATTTAGTCTGTCGCCGAAGTGGTTCTGCAGGGCATGGAACTCTTTATTCCATTTTCTGCGGTGCCGATCGGTGGCAAGTCTCAGCCCTGGTTTAAACGTTCTTGCAAGGCGGCCTCGCGTCGAAAGCGAGAATGCTTTAAGGCATGGGCGGAAGCGGCGAAATCTCGTGATGCCAATACCAGCGAACTTAAAACAGCATATAACTCAGCCTCCAGGTCCTTCAAACGAGAAATCACTAAGGCAAAGTCAGAGCACATTGCCAGATTTGGCGAGAGATTGGCCCAACTCCCTTCAGGGACTCGAGCCTTCTGGTCTCTCGCCAAAGCTGTCCAGGGGAATTTTTGTCAGCCCTCCATTCCGCCACTGCACAGGGAGGATGACTCTCTGGCCCACACTGCGAAGGAGAAGGCCGACCTTTTGGGCTGTCTCTTCGCGTCCAGCTCGACTTTGGATGACCGAGGGAGATCACCACCGACCATTTCGCGGTGTGATTCCTCGATGCCGGAAATCACATTCCGGCAACGTGCTGTCCGCAAAGCACTATCTTCCTTGGACATTCATAAGTCGAGCGGGCCGGATGGTATCCCCCCAATTGTGCTGCGTACTTGTGCTCCTGAGTTGGCTCCGGTCTTAACGCGCCTTTTCCGGTACCTGTACTCGCTCGGCACTGTCCCGAAGTGCTGGAAGACCGCTTCGATACATCCGATCCCAAAAAAAGGCGATCGCTCTGATCCGTCCAACTATCGCCCAATAGCTATAACCTCCTTGTTCTCCAAAATAATGGAAACCATTATTAATTGCCAGCTCTTGAGTTATCTGGAAGGTCACCAGTTGATTAGCGATTCTCAGTACGGCTTTCGTCGTGGTCGCTCAGCTGGTGACCTCCTTGTATACCTTACCCATAGGTGGGCGGAAGCAATTGAGTCCAAGGGGGAGGCGTTGGCGGTAAGTTTGGACATAGCGAAAGCCTTCGATCGGGTGTGGCACAGAGCACTGCTCTCGAAGCTTCCAGCCTATGGGCTTCCCGAGAAATTATGCGATTGGATCTCCAGCTTTCTGGCCGATCGGAGCATCAAGGTCGTCATCGACGGAGCATGTTCCGACCTTAAACCCGTGAACGCTGGGGTCCCACAAGGCTGTGTTCTATCCCCGACCCTATTTCTTCTGCATATCAATGATATGTTGCAACTTAGCAACATTCACTGCTATGCGGATGACAGCACTGGGGATATTCTTTACACTGGCCGGGCAGGTATTTCTCGGGCAGTTGTCGATGAGTACCGGAACAAACTTGTGTCTGAAGTCGAAACTCTACTACGTGGAGTCTCAGACTGGGGCAGACAAAACCTAGTCCAATTTAACCCCAAGAAGACACAAGTTTGCGCGTTTTCCGCTAAAAAAACACCCTTTGTCGCTACTCCTCTTTTCGAAAACACTCTTCTTAAAGCCACAGCCAGCATTGGAATACTTGGCGTTGACATATCGAACGACGTTCAGTTTCGCGGTCACTTGGAGGGAAAGGCTAAATTAGCCTCCAAAAAGCTTGGTGTGCTCAGCAAGGCGAGGCGGTACTTCACTCCGGGCCACCGCATGCAACTATATAAAGCGCAAATTCGGCCCCACATGGAGTACTGCTCTCACCTCTGGGCGGGGGCTCCCCAGTACCAGCTCCTTCCACTTGACCGTATTCAACGCAGAGCGGTTCGAATCGTCGACGACCAATCCCTTTCCGAGCGGCTTGATCCTTTGGCGTTGCGTAGAGATGTGGGGTCTCTCTGCATCTTCTACCGCATTTACCATGGAGAGTGTTCAGAGGAGTTGTTCGGATTAATACCTGCAGCTGAGTTTCGTCATCGGACGTCGAGGCAGAGTACGAAATTCCACCCGTATCACCTCGACGTCCGCCGTTCCACAACTGAGCGTTTTTCAAGGCAGTTTTTGCCGCGCACCACCACTTTGTGGAACCAGCTGCCCATTGAGGTATTTCCGAACCAATTCGACTTAGGGTCCTTCAAGAAAAGAGCGTACCGATTCCTGAAAGGCCGGCAACGCACTCGCGAGCCCTCCGGCATTGAGAGTGTCCATGGGCGGCGGTATCACTTAACATCAGGTGAGCCTCCTGTCCGTTTGCCCCCTGTTTTATAAAAAAAAAAAAAAAAAAAAAAAAAAGTCTTTTTAAAGACATTTACTTGAATCATTATCTTAATTCCAGATTAAGTTTAAGCAAGAACATAACATCATTAGAAATCAAAGATATATTTTAATTTGGAAATCAGCACACACGGTCGTGTTTATCCAAACACTAACACTTTCGCTGTTATCCTTTAAAAAAAACTAACATCTGATAAGACAAAGGAATTTAAATTCTAATACCCGGTATTAAAGCACATTTTGAGTTTGTGTTTGGTAGAAATTGGGCCGTTTCATCTTTTGCGAGTGGAGACCACACACGCGTCAGCATTGGCGCGTAGAAAAACAAAATACTACAGGTAGCCTTTGACGGAATCGACACACTTGAACTGACCTTCTATTAAACAGGATAGATAAATATGGTTAAAAGGACCATCTACCCCGCTAACCCAACAACCGCGGACAAGCACGAAGGACGCTTACACACAATTTCGTAGTTTTTTTTTCTATTGCACAATGCGCAAGGGCGATGAGAACTTGGAGAAACTGATCGTGGTTGGTAACAGTCAAGTGAAAGACTCGTCGTCCTCGAAACTATACACTGTTATAAGAGGCGCTGGAAAGAAACCGATGAAAACAGATTATCCGGTCCAGATGTTTCCTTGCTGACCACGACGCTCATACATGAGCTACCGACTGAAGAGAGAGAATGAGTAAGTGGGTCTAAGGTATCAATATTCAAACATCTTTAAAATGATTTCTACGGAAAATGACGTTTTATAAAGAAAAGCAAAAAAGTGTTGAATACAGAAAGGAATCTACTCTTTTCATCTTTCTTTCTCTTTCAAAATTTAAATTGAATATCATTAATTCATTTAGGTAACACAATGTACACTTATTAACGTCAATAAAGAAATACATACTAATGCTCCTAATTTAACATTTACCTTCTTAAATCAATGGCTTAAAACGGACGAGAACAACTGGCAATAAACTCTCCGCCACTCTTTTTAATAGCCAAGTTTTTTGTTTTACAAAATGTTTGTAAGGAATGGCTGCAACCATTACTCTCTCTCTATCTACATTTCACTTTGAACGTGAAGACACAATTAAAATTCAAAGTTAATAAAAACTAGTCGAATTATTATCAATCTATTATTATATATTCACAATTTGACTATTTATATAAAAGTTTTGCTTTGTAAATAGAAGCTAAATCAAGAAGGCAAAATTCGGATCTATTTTACTAATTCAAATGAAGTAGCCGTAAGCTTGTTGATCTATGTCAACAGCATCAGTCAATATACGAACACTTGTTTAAAGTAATTAAGGTTAAATGCGTTAATTATATATGACTTTTTTAATACAGAACTGGACAGAAGTTTGGCCATAATCCAAGCTGATGTTAAATGAGATGCGGCCTATTGGAGGGTACTCCTGTCCAGATGGCTATTTATTCGCCGCTTGAATGAACCCATATTAAACTGTCTATGGAAGACGAAGGGGGCAAGGAGTGGAACTCCTTTGCTGTTTTTACGAGAAACGAACCAAATCGTGCAGTGTGGCACCTGGGGATGTCAACAACGAAGAGGTAGAACTCCAGCGTGCTTCTAAATGGGTGTCGTTTATGTTCAAAGAGGTTCTTGCCAGTCCCTCTCGTCTGTTTTATGTCCATGCTTTGAGTTGGTAGTAGTAATTTGAGATCAATTTTGTACTTATCTATATGAATAATTTTTTTTCAAGTATCGCAATACAACGAGGAAATGCTGCCAGCATTAATGTGCCACAGGAACTGAACATCTAATATTATTTCAATTTTCTATTTATTGAAGTACACCACATCATATATTATGCATTTTCTACAGTCTATGTTACAAGCTATCTATTCTAATACTCGTACATGGCAATTATGGTCAACATAATTTTTACAAAAATTCCAATTTTTTTTCTAGTAATTTTTAGCTTAACAATGTTTTTTTTAAATTGATTACGTATATTGTACATATAAATACTAGCTAGATAGTTCCTATTTAATGATAATAATTTATATCAGAAACCAGTGAAATAACAATTGCAAAACGATGCTCCATATTTGTTATTCAAAACCTTCAGCAGTCGTGCTAATAGACAATCCACACTATTTTTTTAATATCCCCAAAATAGGTAAAAAACCATCGAATTCCTCTGAGATACTAAACAAACTACTTTGTTGAATCGACCCAACAAAAACTTATTTACATTGAACATATAAATAACTGTGTAAAGGAAATTGGTTTTCAGAACTATGTCTAGAAGATTATGTTTTGTATTTTCGTTAGATTATTCCTTACAAACATACTTTACCCGTATACAAAAAAAAACGATATTGTTTCAGAGTAATTAATTTGAATATAATGTAAAGTTCGCGACAGCAGAATGCCGACAGGAAGGGGCGTGGTTCACTTTAGCGACGCTTCGAGGAAACTGATGTTAAAGGTTATATATATATTATATTTTTATTGGTATTACATTGTATTACTTGTCTTATTTATAACCAAAAATGGACATTTAACATTTTTGGTTATTGTGGAATAATAAATTGTATTAATTCAATACAAGATTAGAGGAAGATTTTTCCGTGGACGGTTTTTGTCTTAAACTGTTGGTCGTTTAATTTCACAGAGTGTGGTCTAAGACCACACATAAGCTTAGTAAGGGCAATTAAGTGTCAAACTGACAAGTGGTGTGAAGAGGACAAACACGGGGGCGTAGGACAGTAGCCACGAAATTAAAACTCATCCAAAAATTATGGTCTTTCATTTACATGAACGCCATATCAATCGCGTTAATTATGACGTATTAAAATAATAACTCCAAGGCGACCGCGCAAATTTCTATGATTTTTTGAGACTTCTATAAGTATTACCGAACGAATTCGACATAGGGTCCTTCAAGAAAAGAGCATATCTACTCTTAAAAGGCTGACAACACACTTGCGAACCTTCTGGCAGTGTGAGTGCACATGGGCATTACTTAACATCGAATGAGACTCCTGCCAGTTTGCCTCCTGTTACATAAAAAAATGCTAAAACTAAAAGCAACTTTATCAATTAAACAATTTTGCAGCCAAATCATTTGACAATCCATCATCAAGATCTACAAACAGAGGTTATTAAAGATTTAGAAACCAAAATATATAAATGTTTTGAAAAAAGTGAATAATAAGTTATTGACTCGTTGAGGAAAACCGGTTACGAAGGTTCAATTGGAAAATGCAAATACAAATTCCATGTTTATTTAGTTTCTATATGTGCTAATAAATATGACGAGAATACCGCGATAAGTCATATTATGATTAATACAAATATAACTGCGCGTTAGATATACTTGGTAATAAAAAATTACGAGCGAAATTTTCCATTAATTTCATTATGTAGAGAGAATGTAGTTACATAACTGCATGGAACGGACAGATATGTGTACGGATAAAGTAGTGTTAGCCTAGTGGCTACAGCGCGCGACTCTGAGGTTGTAGGTTCGATCCCCGGCTGAGCACCAATGGACTTTCTACGTGCGCATCTAACATTCGCTCGAACGGTGAAGGAAAGCTTGCATTACATTACACGTCGACGGCGCGTGTCAGGCGGCTGATAATCTACTTGCCTATAGGACAAATGTTTATGAAATATTCAAGAAATCTGAGGCCCGACCTAAAAAAGGTTATAGGGCCAATGATTGATTTTTATTTTTGATACAAGTAGTTACCTCTAGCGTCTATTGTCTATTATAGCGTCTTACAGATTTCGTAATTCAATTACAATTCAAAGGAAGTCCATTATATAAATTATCAGTAAGTTCTGTATGAAAACATCTGCGCGTTTTTAAACTGAAAGATCAGATTTAGAACCAGTCACGTGATTTCGCCATTTATTTACAACAAACAATTGCTTTTTACAAAGTCAAACAATTATTTCAATTTTCAATTAGGCCTGTTAAAAGGCACATTTAAAAGAAAACGGGTTTCATATGGAGAAGAATAGAGAAGAAACTCCATACAGTAAGTATAAACTTCTTATTAAACTTTTAAAATAGTTTACGCGTGAGACATTCATAGAAATAATATCAACAGTAGCTAAGTTACTTAAGAGGCGTTTATAAATAAGTAATCTATCTATACGTGATAGATAAACATAGATGAGGCAAACAGAGGTCGCAAGACCTCCGTCAGGGAGTCGGGACCACCGATGTTTATATCAGCAAGTCAAATGAGGTGGGAATCTTGACAGTCATTCATGCAGGCATCCAGTGCCAGCAAGATATTGGATGCTATTGGGAGCTAACTAATGTTTTATGGCAAGAAAAACGTGAGGCATTTCTCATGTTCGGTATTGAGACTGTAGAGGAAACGAACGAAACGACTAGATTATTAATCAATAAATTAAAAATAAATCAGTGTGGCTACAACATTTTAGGTCTAGGCCTCAGATTTCTGTATCTGTTTCATGATCATTTGTGTTATAGGCAAGTAGGAGATCAGCCTTTTGTGCTTGACATACGTCGTTGACTTTTTGGGTCAAAGGCAAGCCACCTCACGATGTTTTCCTTAATAGTTCAAGCGATTGTAAATGAATCTAGAAAGTCCATTGGTGCACACCCGGGGATCGAATCTACACACACAATAACACTGCTCTAAATCAATCAATTAATCGATTTAATATTTCAATAAACTTTAAAACGTATCTGTAACTAGTTTTTTTTTTTATACAAATACAAAAAGGTTATTTATTTGATAGTTAAGATAACTTTGAAGTCAACGCTTAAATATGTAGGTAGTGCGACAAAATAAAAATGTGTGAAATATAAAAATACACCCACACATTACGTGATGGGCCGAAATCTGAAATTACTTAAAAGTAAGACATATATATGAAAGTATATATACCAAATATATATTATATGTAGAAGGTGTTAATAAATAAACATTTTTTGAATACTAACCATATTGATAGCACACATAATCCCATATCGTTTATTGATTTAGTTTAATTTTACAACATTTATTCAAAGTTAATCTGCGACTTAAACCATTATCTATATCACCTCGACGTCCGTTGTTCCACAAGTGAGCCTTTTTTAAGGCAGTTTTTGCCGCCCAACCACTATGTGGAACCAGTTGCCCACTGAAGTAATTCCGAACCAATTCAACTCTTCACGAAAGAGCGTACCGATTGTCAAGACCGGCAACGCACTTGCGAGCCTTCTGGCATTAAGAAAGTCACTTAACATCACTTGAGCCTTCTGCCCATTTACTCCCTATTCCAAAAAAATCATACAATTTGAATTTAAAGGACCTTAATCAAGATTATTATAATCTATTGTTACATGAGTTATCATTCATATATATGTCTATCTAATAAGTTTATAGTCTCATTGATAAGTATAAATTATATTATTGCTTGCTGTGTAGAACACGCTCTATCCCATTGAGAAAGAAAAAGCTTCTGCTTTACTCGAAGTCAAATTTGACAAAAGTGTGTTCTTTAATAGACCTTTAGGTATAAAACATTTTCACGGACAATTTATTATTATTAGATTTTCACATCTAATAATTGTCTGCCATAATATTAACCCGTCCCCAAAAGGTGGAAAGAAGAAATAGAAGCGTCAGCAGGAAGCGAATGGAGAAAGACAGACATGGACATGGATATTTGGAAAAAGCTGAAGATGGCCTGGACCCGTGAAGGGGTTCGGATCAACGGTACTGAAGGAAGTTAGGATAAAAAAATGATTTTGAAAAGAATATTATTATTATTTATTATATTATGAACCATACGATCCATGGGACAGACAGTTTTCATCCCTTTCAAATCAATAGTTCCACAAACCAATAACGTACCAACGGCTAACCGTAAGATATAGAAACGTCCAATCGATAGAGACAAAGGTCCGTTTAAACTTTCCGATCACGTAAACGCGAGACGAGAGCAATTATGGCCGATAAAGGCCTCGCTCAACGTGCATGATGTATTAAAATCACGTATTCACGACAATTAACTCAGCCATCAAATAAAAACTCTTTTGTAGCCGTCACATGATTAACTGTGTGCATTGAAAGGCATGGAACAAGATTTTAAGGTGTGCATTTAGGTTAATTAATATTTAATAACCTCTAATAGGTTTCGGATTGGTTGCAGCTGAACCAGTTAACTACTAATGATTATTGTTTATTTTTAAACAAAAAGCATTTATTTATTAAAATTAAAATACTAGTAAGTTTTGGCTTCTTGTTAGGTAAAAAAAATAACAGCAAAACAGAGGATTAGATAATATAGGCACTTAACATTCTTTTAATTGTAGGTTTATTGGAAATTGTATCACAATAGCCAAATTTACGGGTTTACACATATCTGACGATTTGATCGATTCTCTTAACTATAACTGAACGGTAAAGAAATAAAAAGCAGCAAGACTTTTTATTTTTTAAACTCAAACTTAAAATATATTTTTTTCATATAGGTAACCAAGTACACTTATGTACGTCAACATTAGTGGTGATGTACTTCTGTGACATATATTTTGTTTATCAATGTTTTGGCTTTGTATAAGTGATCTTTTATATGTGTAGCTGTAAGATTACTTGTAAATAAATACATAAAAGCAACTGATTATACCGTAAATCTTTTAACCATGTGAAAATCTAAATATGGTTGAATAATTAAATGATTCGGATCGGTTTCAGCGACCAATCACGGCTCGGCTCAAACCAAAATGGCGGATATTATAATAACAACTATTTACATTGTTACCGTGTCACCTTCAATATTTAATAGCAAAAGATAATTACACAAATAATTAAACACGAGATAAAGTTATGCAAATTTCTGTATTTAAATTGATATTTCATACAATTAATTTATTCAATTTTGTTTCAACGCGCTCTTGAAGTATTTTAGTGTCAATTGTCAATTGTTTTGTTTAAACTAAAATTAGTCGAAGACTTCAGCCATCAAGGTTGAAATTTGAATAATAATAAATTAACGGAATGCTATATGTATATAAAAACAGATTGACTGCGGGTTGTGGTCTCGGGTTTATGTCCCGGTCGGAGCTAAAAACAATGTTTTAATATTTCGGTTAATGCAACAATAATAGACAACGCTGATGACAGCCGTGGTCAATTGTCAAAAACATAAGTTAATAGCGGGAATACAATCCTTTGAATATATTAAGTTTAATCTCTTTACAAGTAAAAACGAATGAGTTTCTCGTGTTGGAATAATTAGTGTCCGATTGAAAGTGTGCCTTATTTCTAAAGCCTGCGTTAGGGCTGTCCAAAGAAATACAATATTTAAATTTCCTTTACTACTGAGAATTGAATAACACACAAATATATAATTTTTTATACAATTTTTATTTACAATATTCTGAACCTACATAGTAATAATAATAATTAAAAATTGATAAATAGAAAATTAAAACAAATTTAAAAAGTTTGTCCCAGTGGCAGTGTCTTTAATGATGGCATTTTCTAGCTTTATTGCGATACTTATTCGTTGAGCGAGGAAAGCACCAGCTCTGAGGTCACCGGTATCAACCAGGCGCCAACTTAAATCTTTATTGAACCCCACGGCTATTGTGCTAATCTCAGGAAACTGGTCCAAATTAAATAATAATAATTAGTTTCATATATTTTTAATTGAAGGAAATCTTTATAAGAAAACATCAAAGCATAGCCCACATCTCAGGGGCAAACATTTTACATAAAGTAAATGCGATTTCATAATTAATTCACCAGAATTGTTCTCCAAGACGACCGTCTGTATTGCGACCGGCTATGCAGGAGATATAATACTTAATTATTTTAGCAAGTTTGAATCTTGTTTATAACCTGTTGGCAACCCTAGATAAGTGGACAAAGTTGGGCAACGGTAAAACACTTTCACGAATACAATTGATAATTACAAAGGATCGCCGATCCCGAAACATCTCGTTTGCATATGAAGCGATAGCAATCTTTACATTGACTGTTTTTATTTTGGTCCATAGACAATTATTAAGTCTATTTATACATTTTTAATCGATGTGCTTATGTGACGACTAATACTACGCTTTAAAACTGGCCGCATAGGCAATTAAAAAAAAGGAACCTGTACAAGCTTTGCAATAGACTTGAGACTTTTGTATCTGTTTCCTTGACAATTTTAGCCAAAAAGGCTGTTCTACACCGTAAGGGCACTCTAATAAAATACACAAGATACCGAATAACATAAAAAATCACGGCTGCTACGTTATAAATAGCAGCTCGTTAATTACCGTCTGTAATCACATTTCGCCAAATGCGTTACGACACACATGTCCCATCCCTTCGCCGTTCTAAATTTAAATTTTTAGGCGGGAGCGTGCCTCAATAGAATCGTTCATAATTTATGGATCTTTGTTTCCTATTGCAATCGACGTTTATAGATTAAACAAATATTTAATTCTAAATTTAAACTAAATTGACGATATAAGTTAACATAAAGTATTTAATCCCATTGTCAGGAAAATTATTTGAAGTTTATTGGTCTGTCCTATCTTTTTTATTTATACACAACTTAAAGATTGAAGTTGGCGCCTGGTAGGTAGTACAGATGACCCCAGAGCTGGTGCTTTCCTCAACGAATAAGTATCGCAATACAGCGAGAAAATGCCAGCATTAAAGTAATTAATAAGAATTTAAATTTATTTATATTATCTATTTATTAATTGAAGTAGTAATATTAAAATGAAAAGATGTTTCTGCTAAAATGACGCGCCATTCATTATAAGATCGCATTTCATTATGTAAATCACGTTAATGAATGTTGAGATTAAAATAGACAATTCGGAGACGGTTCGGTTACTCGCTGGTTACAAATTTAGTTTATTTATCTATCTATCATTAATTATATACTACAAAAACAATTGAACTAAACATATAGCCAAAAATGGAATACATAATATATGTATACAAAAAGGTTCAAATGTTTACGAAGGGAAAAAATTATTAAATACGTAATACCTATTTCGGTTGTGCTGTGTGATGTGAAACTGAGGGTATGTAGGTGATGGCGTATGGGGTGTGCTCATGATGCAGGTTTGAGCTATGGATATTCTTAATACTCTTAAGCATATTCCGCGATAGCTTAAACAAGTCAAGGCTTAAAATTTGGTCGGTGTGAAAATTGATGAGCTCTTAAAATAATAAAAAAGTTTAATTAAAACGCCTGATATCATCATCATGAATAAAATACAGCCCCTCGTGGGCCTTAGTCTCCACAATATTTCGCCATCTCAATCTAAGTATATAATGTCTCTTGCGTCCAACTTCGAACCCCTATTGTTTCGAGGTCCTTGACAACTCCATCCCATCATCATACTCGGCCTACCAGGTTTTCTCTTGCCACCAGGTTGTGAGCTCAGTAACCTTAGGGTTCTGTCTTCCGCCATTCGGTTCACATGTCCCAACTTGAGCCTATTGCATTATTACTTGGATGTTCGCGTCGTGAATGTTATAAGTTCTTCATTGTAGCAAATACGCCAAACATTGTCTTTGCAAACAGGCCTAGCCAATAGCTTTGATATTCCTCTCGTCATTTTGTAAATAATCATAGATATTCTTAACTGACAAGCAAGAGACGGTTCTTAACCATTGCTGTATATGATGAACAAAGACAAACCGATCTTTAACTGTTTGTGATTTGAAGTACGTTTATCAATAGAAAAACAATTTAAAAAAATATATTTTTGCGCAGACCTATGGGGCAATCCTACAAAACTTCGCTGCGACTTTGGCTTATTACCACAACTGCCTTAAGACATAATTAAAGCCGTATCAAAACCTATTTCTATAAGAACCCGATCCCATAATATTGTTAAATCGATTCCCACGATTATATCAATCGAGTCGGGATAAATGGATAATTAGGACGATTACTGCCAGCTACTGTTTGCCAGAGGCTGAGATTTCTCAGGCATATCAGACAATCAAAGGGATTAGGAATTATAAAGTATCACGTATGTCGATCGAAAACGATAATCAAGCCCAAACATCACTTAATTTTAGTCAATATAAACAATACAATTGCAATAATAATAATAATCAGTTCTCAACCTTTTTAGGTCTGGGCTTCAGATTTCTGTATCTGTTTCATGATCAATCTAATAGACAAGTAGGTGATCAGCTACCTGTGCCTGACACACCGTCGACTTTTTGAGTCTAAGGCAAGCCGGTCTTTTCATGATGATTTCCTTCACCGTTCCAGAGAATGTTAAATGCGCACATAGAAAGAAACTCCATTGGTGCACAAACGGGGATCGAACCTACAAACTCAGGGATGGTATGAGAAACGCATGCTGTAGCCACTTGGCCAACACTAATAAAAGATACATTAGGAGAAAATAAAATGTCACCATGATAAATACATCAAATCATCAGACAAAGATATGTGTCTGCTCCATGGCTTACCAGTTCAACGACTTCTTAGACAACTTCTACGACTTGGAGAATGTTTGCCTATTATTTAATCAGTTATTTCCATCGCAGCAATCATTGCGTATTTATGGCCGGTGAAAACAATCAAGTGTCAATCACGCTACCCCGTGATATTGCTCGCATTCTCACGATAAAAGTGATGCTATCACGCTATCAATCGAGTTTTACCGATAATTGCCCTCATCTAAGAAAGGGATCTTGGTTAGTCTTGGATTTTCCATTCTTTATGCTAA
Source organism: Pieris napi (assembly GCF_905475465.1). Taxonomy (NCBI): domain Eukaryota; kingdom Metazoa; phylum Arthropoda; class Insecta; order Lepidoptera; family Pieridae; genus Pieris; species Pieris napi. The sequence continues at coordinate 14,381,079 of NC_062234.1, forward strand.
TCTGTTGTTCGTCCGGAATACATCAGAGCAGACGTGTGTTGGCTTAAGTGAGTGACTCCTATCCCTGGTGTCGTAGGTTCGATCCCTAGGTAACATTCGAAATGATCGAGGAAAGAGAACAACAGAGGCCCAAACCTCGCTTTCTTGGATTTCCTAAAAAAGAGCGGTATGAGATGGAATAGCAGCTTATACCGTACTTACGTATCCCTGAGTAATATGTATTGATTTAATTTATTACCAAAATATATTTATAGTCCAGACGTGCGAATTCGCTAGTCAAAGTGATGAATGATGATGTAGTGATAAAATAGTATAAGAATTGACTACGATGATATGATTGATATATGTAACTGCTATACTATGTAAAATTCTAACTTTTAATTATGTAAGACAAATTAACACGCCATTATGTGTGGCGGAATATGCGAAGTTTAGATTGTACCACCATCATCATAATTTTCAGATCATATCATATCATATTTTTGTACCATATTCTTGCAAATAAAATATACATTGTTAACAAGTTAAATTAAAAGATTTAAACGTTAAGTTGAAAAGAAAACGTCAATATTTGAATGGTCTTGTAAGTTGGTCTACTTATTGCAACTTACAAGTTATTATATTATAACCCCATTATTCAACAAGTCACTTTGTTTTGTAAGACATTATGCTCTAAGCTAACATAAACTAGGTTTTCATTATGGAAGTAGGATAAATAGCATAGATTAGTTCTACCCTTTATGGGTAGAATTAACTTTCCTTAGTGTCAGATTTAATTTCGAGCTGTGCCTTGATGCAGTCAAGTCAAACAGTTTTAAATACGTTTTATATTGTCTACCTGCGTGTTCAGTCTTTGTCAGATCAAACGAGATAATACCTGTAATTTTATCGTATCCAAATTAAACAGTAGTAAAAATTTGTAGTTATATTAAAGAACCCAATGGATAGAATCAATGTAATCACATATAGGTTATTTATTAGGTTGTATATGTAACATAATAATAATTTAAAATTTAAAAAAGTTTGGTCGCTGTGGCAGTTCCTTTAAAACTGGCTAAAACTAATTAGTCTCTACTCAAAGGGAAGAAAATCAAATTTGGAGGAAAAAAGTTTATTATTTGTGTTGAAAATAAACATCCTATATTTCTCTGTTATATCTTATAAAGCTTATATCAACAAAATTAAGTTAATTGATTATGGTTACGGTGTGCGAACAAACTGAACGGCTCGTCGTTCATTGATCTCTGAATGAATTAATATCGTTCACCGATTGATATTCTGATACTCTGTGCCGGCGTCATAATTAGTGGATAGCGGGCAGGTCGCATGATAACTAGTCTTAATAGTTATAATGAGTGGAGGAAACGCCATCTTGCTTTGAGACGGGAAAGTGGGCAATTAGAATCCGCTTCTTATAATCACGATATGCAGAACTCGAATTGCCATTTCTTCTGCAAATATTATTTATAATCTGTGTTATACAGCATTTTTGAAGAAGAATATTGTAGTTATTGATAGTACTAACAAACATTTGTTTGTGTAACGAAAATAAGAATGTTTCAAATTTTTCAACAAGGATTTTCTGTTATTGCGTTAAGGAAAAGAAAATGCATTTTCTTGTGAAAACAATATGAAGATATAGGAAATGTTCATATAGACAAAATACAAACAAATTAAGATCATTACTAAGATTTAAGAGGAACTAAAGTTGTTGCAAACCTACATATAGGTATACTTTAATCAATGTATACATATATACAATAATTGATGTATAATTTTGCCAATAAATAAATAAATAAATACTTTTTTCTAATTAAATATTTATGTTAGAGCTTGGTAGATCGCTCAAGGAAAAAGTATAGCAAAGGTACAGGGACCAAACTTTTTGAATATTACATATATTTAATAATTATTACATATTACATTAAATACTATATATTTGTGTGTTGTAAATAATTGTATTAATTTCATCTAAACGCTTATTACCGCTTTCACTTTCCAATTACCTTAAAAGAGGTTTAAATTATTCGTCTTTAATTCGCAAAACTATTTACTCGAAGCAATGATCCTTCACCGGCTACATACTTCAGCTGCCCTAATATACACCTGTCCTGACAGACCGCTTTTATTTCCTCAAGCGTTTTACTACTCCACCAACGACCATCCTAATTTGATCCCTGAAAATTCTTTATCCTACCCTCGTTTACCCTGTTTTATTGAACTGTAGAAGGGTGGGGTAGGTCACGTTACGCTGAACGTTAGTTTTAGTGCTAGTAAATAGTGAAGAGGTTAATTTGATGTGTTCGAGGCTTGTGTTTATGTGTGGTAGCTAGATTGAATGACGTGTAATCATTCTTACAGGCTCACATGTGTCTCATAAGGTGTGATACATGTATCATATATATCTCCTGAATGTTAATAGGGTAAGTATTGGATTTGACCCTAGATTTGGTGACTAAATTTTAAACTAAGTGTGGGCCACATTTTTTTTATTTTTGCTATCAAACATCACACATGTTACAAGGAGGACAATTAGATACTTATAAAAATAATGATATTCTGATGATTCGTGTGAAAATGACATGCGAAATCAGCACACAACTCACGAGGGGACTCTTTGTATTGAAGGATAGGTATGCATAGGTCCGCTAAGCATCCGCGATTATACACTATTATTACATATTAATGTAGGAATAAAGAAAGTAAGAATGAAAATGTTTTATTGTAAATAAATGGCACTAGCTGCAATTGGACAAACCCTTGTGTCTCTGTCACTCTAAATCAGTGTTTTCCAACCTTTTTAGCATACATAATTTTTAAGATTGTAAATTTATTAGTTCTTAGTGAACTTGAAAGATAGGTTTTAGGAAGAAATCACTAGGAAACTGTTAACGAAACACAGTAAACCAATTTTCAAAGTATAATAAAAATAGTCGAGTCCATGTTCGAATTACCTTTACAATCAATATGCCACCTGTGGGGCTTGGGACCCACGATACACTGCTAAATATTTCAAAATAGATCACGGGACGAAATATTCGGGACTTATCCAGTGAGGATTACAAACTTTTGAATGCATATAAAGTAATTGTACATCGCAACATAATTAATGATTAAAGTGTCAGATATCAGTTTGTATCAGATTTCTAGAACGTCTCAAGGGAAACCTACCAACAGCGACCACCTAATCAATGCCATATCAAACTTTCAATAATATTTCTTTAATGAAAAACGATTTTTATGAATTTTCAAATTATTTTCCTAATTTTACTCATTGCACAATTTTAAACCATCACCCAGGCGCAGGGGCTTGCCGAAGACTGGGGACAGTGGAGGACCTTCAGAAATGAAGAGTACGACTGAAGTAGCACTTTTAGGTTTTTTACCGCCTGCAAATAATTTTGCGCGATTAGGCAGCCCAAAAGATTGACGCTTTTTATTCCGAATAATAGACCATGCGAAACCTACATTTCCCTTCAAAAGAAAATTTGTATCACGGATTACAAAACTTGTAGTGATGCATATCAAATCAGACGTCTCAAGTTGCCACAAATCAATATTTAATCCCCTCTTAATATCAATTTTCAAGGCAAAGAATTGAAGGGACTGTATAAAACTGAATTCTATCACTCCTTTACTGTGCAAAGTGTGCTTCGAACTCCTTACCTCGTGATATCAGACGAGCTCAGTCTTTAAATTCATTTTAGAATCTTTTGGGGCATTTCTCTATTCTGCCTCATGCCATAAAAATAATATAACGTTTTTTAGTGTAAAAGGTACATTCAGATTGATAAATTATTATGTTATTAAATTATATATGTCATAATGAAATCTTTAATTGCAATTGCACCGCACGGCCCAAGATTCTCTACTTCTTCTTTTGTTTCTTCTCTATTCTCTACAAAGGGAACAATTTTCTATTTTTATTAATATTTTTACTATGTAGGTTACGAATATTGTAAATATGGTTACGAATATGTATATTTGTGTATAAAGTCTATTTAACAGCCAATATTGTGCTTGTGAGGCTCAGACGCTGAAGATAAATATTAATTTTGAGTGAAATATTCGTACAAAAGCGGCCATTAAGCGCTTAGTCTCATGGGCGGAGCGGAATGATTGATAGTACTACGATGCAGATGTGGATAATTATAAAACGCATCTTTCCTTCATTCTCGGTCATAGATTGAACGAGTATTTCGTTCAAATGCGAATTCCTGTGTTATATGGCTCAGCCTAAACAAAAATTATATGGCAAAAATGTGGAAAAAGTTTTGCGTTTATGGTATGGGTTATCAATGCATATGAGAGCAGTGATATCCTAGTGGCTTCCGAACCTAGTGTTTCCGTGAGGAATCCGGCTTGTTATCCTAATAACTTACTTCCTTCAGTACCATTGATCGGAACCCCTTCACGAATAAAGGCCTCCTCCAGCATTTTCCAAATATATCTAGTCCTACTATCTAGTCCACCTTTTATCTATGCATCTTGCTGTATGCCCCGCCCATTGCCACTTCGGTTTTAGAGAATAATGTAAGACATTTTTAGTTTTTGTTTTTCGTCTTATTTTTCATTATTTGTAATTGTTGTATGATGTTGAAACAAATGATTGATGAACGTTAAATAAATTCAAAAAATAAAATCTATCAATTCCGTAAACACTTTATAATTTGCGTTTATAAATTAAATGGCTTATAGCATGCGGGCGGAAGACGATTGCGTTAAACAATGATAACATTAAATGAAATAATCATTAAAAACATGCTTAAGCCGAACCAAGTTAGAATGTTACGAACTATGCGTTTCGTTTGTTATTGATTGGTCAATTTTCTACTCCAATCTGTCACGTCATTCCGTTTGACCAATCACAACGAGTCGAGCTATCGTTTTTCGGTCTATATTAAACTTCGTCCTTCTACCGTAAAAAGCTGTAAGATTCATGTTATACCGTGTCTATACTCAGTCCCTCTGTCTTAAGTTAATACGTAATTAGTTAACCTCTTATGTTTGACTATGACCATTTATGTTATAAATAAAGTATATTGACTTGGCCATCGTATGGAAACAAAGCAATAAATGTTATATTAAATTATATTGCGTAGTGCGATTGCTTCGAATTCAGGCTTCTTATTTTTATCCTCAACGAAGTTGGGAAAAATGGCCTGAACTGCTTCGAGAAAAGGATGGCCGTACTGCTTTCTGTGCCCCCAGATAATACATACGCTGAAGCCTTACCAAGGCTTTAGTGTTTTTCTTATTACAGTGATAAGTCCCTCATTAATATAAAATAGTTATAAACTGCCAAAAACAGTATGGTTAACAGTAGGTTTTCAAAAGATTATTTTGAATTTTGAAAAATGTTTCCGAATAATTCCTTAAAACTAAAAGATATGATTTAAAAGGTGCAATTAAAATTGTCCATTATGTAAAAATTAAAATATGTTGATCAAAAAAAAATATTAAAGTGTTGAAAGTAAGTTGATACTGTAAGTTGATCTGTCTGCGTCACACAAATCAGTCCACGCCAGGGGTTGTGAACATCTTCTGGAACCAATACTAGACTTATTATAGTATTGATTGGTGCAAATACTTGTCTATGAGAAATTTTACCGTTTTTTATTTACAATATTATCGATTTTAATTTGTAAAATTGTTTTTGGAAGATATTTATTGTGCTATTAAAAATAATATAGTATTCTGCCGCAGATACCACTTATTAAATTTGTATTATTTTTCTATTTTTCTATTTATCCATTTTTCATTATTATTAAAGGTAGGTTAAGAATATAGTAAATACTGTATATTTGTGTGTCAACATTAATATATTTCTAATATTTTTTTACTATGACTTTTTATGGTGTTGAGCAGAGCAGTATTGGCACGCTGTGGGCGAATCTCATCCCTGAGGTCGTAGGTTCGCTCCCTGGCTGTGCACCAATGGACTTCCTAATGCGCATTTAACATTCGCTCGAACGGTGAAGGAAAACATCGTGAGGAAACCGGCTTGCATTAGGCCCAACCCGACGGCGTGTCTCAGGCACAGTAGGCTGATCACCGACTTGCCTATGAGACACATCATGTAACAGATTCAGAAATCTGAGGCCCAGACCTGAAAAGTTGTCATTTATTAATTTTTAAATTTTTATGCAATTGAATTCGAAACGTGTAAACCCCTGGCCATCCTTTCCCTAACAAAAGGTTGGTTACCCCTGTCCGAAGACAGTCGCAGTCTTTTAATTAAGGTTAGACGTGCAACGATTCTAATATCGGAACGCGATTATAATTTTCATATGTCTTCGCGAAGTCCTAGAGCTGCTTCTTGATACCAGTCTCGTTTTACATAACTATTTCTATTTATTTAATACGAGAAACATATTGATTATATATCAACAAAAAACTCAGCAGCAAAGTCAGCCCGGACATACAACGACCACTATTCAAGCCTTGATTTGTTTAAGCTATCGCTGAATATGCTTAAGGAGTATTAAAAACATCCATAGCGCATCATAAGCACACCCCACACACCATTACGTATATACCCTCACTTTCACACCATCACCCTACACAGCCGAAGTATTAGGTATTTAATAATTATTATAGATTTTTTTTCCTTTTGTAAATGTTAGAACCTTTTTGTATGTATTCCATATTTGGCTATATGTTTAGTTTAATTGTTTTTGTTATATAATAAATGTTACCTTACAAAATAAATAAACATGAGCCCTAAGGCTCCAAATACAGGTATATGCGGAAAATCGATCTCTGTTTAATTTAATTTAATTTGATTAAAGGAATTAAACACTAAAATCAATGTAAATGTGTCAATACTAAATAGTTTCTCTTGAATGAATCATCGTTTAGGAATCACGAATCTAATTCACACCTCATGCACACAGACCATGTATAGTCATAAAATATATTAAATTAAAATTGCCAAGTGACGTATTGTTTGACAGTTAACAAAACGATGACGCGTTTCGCTTTACTGTGATCCAATCACAGATACGCGACACGATGCGTCGTTCCGTTTCAAGTACTTCTTTATTAATTATTACTTTTTATTTTAAGATTTACATATCGAACAGTTATATATTTCAACGAAAACGTGTAACGTTAACGTATCTAGTTTTGAAAGCCAAATCTAAAATTGTGACACTCTTTAATTCATTGAACATAACATTGTATTCGTACCAAAAGGATGCTAAATATAAAATAATAATGTAGGATAGGAGAGCAATTAAAATGCCATTTTTATGTGACAACAATGGTGACAATCAAAGCGGCGGTCCTATATATATTTCATAGTATGTACTGTCTAGATATTTGATTTATAATTTAAAACGCCGCCTCATTATGCAAATATCTATCTAATAACAGAACAGCGATTTTTATCATAAGAGCCACAGAATCTTCCATTAGATTGTCTAATGGTGGTTTAATTCTACATATCTAGCGCAAGTCAGCAATGAAATTTAAAGGCCAAGTTAACGGCTGATTAAAAACATAAGGCCTCTTTAGGTTCTGATTAAATCTATGGTGGACTAACTACTTAAGTGACTTGAGTAACTTATAACACTTAATGAATAATAATCTTGGTATCACGATGTTCTAGCCTAAAGTTTTTAAAGTAAATATACTTTTAAATGCAAAAAGGATATTTTTTTGTTAGAATTTTTTGTAATGTCTTCTATAAAACTGTAGTACATTACTTTATTGTCAATAGTTTCGGCGAAGAAGATATCGGATCTTTTATTGGTCTGGGGTTACACTATCGCAATTTTTGATACATTCCTATTTCATCAGGGATAACGTAGAATCCTAATGGTGAAAGAATTTTTGAAATCAAAAACAAGGCCAAATCACTATATTAATATACACCCCACATACACGTCAAGATCACCAAAAAACTCCGTAGTTTTTTGTTAGAATCGAAAAAAATAGATTCCGTTAGCGTATAACTTCATGTCTTGGGAAAGTGACAGGAAGGAAATAACAAAACCGTTATTAACAGACAATTTAATCAGTATTAGAAAAATGCGATATTATTGCTATAGGGAAGGTATAGAATTAATTATTGCATGCGGGGCCCGCGCTATGCGAAACGGCTTTTAATCAATTATAGACTTAAATAGTCTGTAATTAAAGTTTAGTTTACGAACTCATCAATTAATTGGATATAATATTAGTAATGTAATGTTTCAATAATTGCTAGGGGTATCGATATTGTTTAACACAACATTTTTATTGTCTTCCGAAATTAATAACTACATAGGTTTTGCATGTTATTTACGAAAGGAAAAATTATTATATACGCAATACCTAATTCGGCTGTTCTGTGTGATGGTGTGAAAGTGAGGGTATGTACGTAGGGTGTGCTTATGATGCAGGTGATTAAGCGCTATGGATATTCTTAATACTCCTTTTAAGCATATTCCGCCATAGCTTAAACAAGTAAAGGCTTGAATATTGGTCATTATATGTCCGGTCTGCGCGTTTAGGTATATAATATAAGTGATGTACGTGTATGTGGGGTATATATTATATTAAAATAGTGATTTGACATCGTTTTAGTATCTATTCCTACTAAATTGCAAACTTATAAATAGATGAAGTCACTTTTTCTATTTTTAATAGCATAGGTGGGCAAACGACATCTAATAGGGCATAGCAGCCCATGGTCACCCATTTTTAGTGGGTGCGTTGCCGACCTTTGAGGGAGGAGTAAACTCTTATAAAATTACTATTAAAAAGGAAATAATATTCATAAATACTTTGTCCTGACGAGTTCAGTGTAGTTTAATATGAAACGGCCAAGCTTGGATATTAAATTACATCATAACTACATTTTAATCCAATATTTTCCGTTGTGCAGGTAGATTATAATTTATTGGATTCTAACGATAAGGTTTCATTGCTCTGATTTGTAATAATGTATGTTTGTTATTTTATATTATAGTATTTTATTTAGTAAGGCAAGAAGCCTTATAGGGCGTGTACCTGGTTTTATACCTAACTTAATGTTTCTTTAAGGATACGTTTTTAAAACATATGTTCCGTGGACCGTTTTGAATGCTCAAGTTGCAAATGATTTGGATTTCTTTTGAAAGCAGGGTTTTGTAATCAGATAAATAGTTTTCGGGATGTTAACTGAAATGTCTTAAAAATAATCTACAGTTTGCATTGCCGTTGCCGTCTTATTAGATTTTTATGTACCTACAGTTTAGACTCGGTTATATTTTGTTTATATTTGCGTGAATTGTTTCATAATTACTTTTTTTAAATAACAGGGATCACAGATGTTAAGTGATACCGCCGCCTTTAGGGGCTCGCTAGTGCGTCGCTGGCCTTTAAAGAGTGGTACGCTCTTCGAAGGACCTAAAGTCGAATCGGTTCAGTGGACACTAGCCGGTTCCTAAGTGTTGTGTTAGTTCCTAATTGTGAAAAAAAAGGTTAATTTGAATATAAAATTACGCAGCTTAATGAGTCAATCAATAGACAAGGTTAGATTGTCAATTAATTTTCACCATTGACAATCAATAACTTCATAAAGGTTGTCAATTACACCGTCGGATAAATTTCGTCGTTCTATTAAAAAAAATTAAATTGTTTAGTTATTCATTGTACGTTTTGCTAGACAGCATCCGGCTTATCTAAAATAATGGGTGATACAGCGATAAGTAATGTTGTCTCATAATATTAATAATAAAAGTTTAATTTCCATTCTTTACATTAGTTAATTTACAGCTTATATTTGTTATAAATATAAACATTTTATTTCTTGTAAACCCCTTCACGCGGAAAATCCTCCTTCAGCTATTTCAAAATATTCATAGAGAAAGCTATTCTGTATTCTATTTCTTCTATCCCCCTTTTTTGGGGCGCCTTTTTTTCTTCTTTTTTCTCTTTAGTCAACCTTTTATCTTGCTTTATGCCTGGCCACTAGCCACTTCTGTTTTAATTCATAATATAAGACATCTTTAACTTTTGTTTCACGTCTTTTTTTCTGTATTCATCTCTTAAAATAGTACCTTCAGAAACAATATTGTTGATGTTACCCGTCCATGACGAAGCCGCAACCTTTCCTTTATAAATATTGAATTATGCAATTCACAAGAGAAATATTGAATATCAATGAGATCACATCCTGATTTGTGTAAAGATCGGGGACAAAGGTGAATCTGACGAGTCAGCCATTTTATTTGTATGCAAATTACGATCGATATAAAATTACAAAAGCAAATCAGAAATACTATTATTTGTCGAGCTCAAGCGGGCGTGGTCTGATTGACATTTGTCACAAAATGTGCCTTGGGTCACATTTTAAGATTATAATTTGGCAAAACGTAACTAGACATTAGTAAAATATAAGTTATAATAAATATCTTTAAAAACCAAAAAAGCGATGGACCTACGAGATGATGATGACGGATAAAATGCCTCCATTTTATCCGTCATCATCCAATTTTTTCCATATAAAGCTTAATAAAATTGTTTTTATGTTTAATTGTGTATATTTTGCCGTAAGATATCGTCAATAAGATTTGGACAAATAGTCTTATTAAAAAAATATATAGGTACTCTTTGGTGATTATGGCAACACGATAATTTGAAGCATATCTCCCGGTTATTGCACAGACTACTAATTAATTAAACGATGTAGGTTTCAACATATGTACATTATTTGCGTTCAAACAGTTATAAAATCTATCATTTTTATTAGCAGTAGTACAAATCAACTGCTAATATATGTATGTATATAGTTTCAAATCCGTCTGCAAAAACCAACCCAGGAGTTCAGGCACCTCTCGTTGGAATGGAATCTCTTTGCGGATTAAACAGTACTTGGATATTTGGTAGCGGGCTGATCAATCTAAAAAAACATTGTTAAGTGTCTATCTCATACCTAATCTATTGTTTAGCTGGGTTTTTTTCTGCTTAACAAAAATTGCTAGTAAATATTCTTATTGTATTTTTATTTTGTAACAATGTTTACTAAAATTTTCATATATTTTAGATTAAAGAGCTTGTAACATATACCGTAGATATAGTATGATGTAGTAAACTGCAATAAATAAATATATAGTATTAGCGATTGTTTTTCTTACAGTTTTGTACTAAAAAATATTCATGTTAAATTCTAACTATTTAAGGTTTTATCACAAATGTTCACATTCCTCAGTGAGTTGGTACCAAATGAGGCACGCGACCAGGTAGCAAGATTAGCTTGGCACCTGCTCCAATTGTTGTGACACACGCATGAGCCGGCCTTTTCGTTATCTGCTTTTTTATAAAACCAAAGAAACGGTGATAGACCAATCTAAGTGTTACGCGTAGTTCACAGGTTCCCATGACTCATCATAATACACTAATAAAAGACTCTTTTCAAACATTGCAAAGTGTCATTTCCGACTGTAATTTAAGATTTATAAACGCGTAAAGAAGCAAGATGGACTCCTAACTACGTAAGACGTGGCTTCGGTCTTTAAAACTACCAAAATTCTCCAATTATTACCAAGAACAAGACCTGGCTGTTTGGACTAAGGTCCTATGCCTTTCCCATAAGGGATAAATTAATATCATCATCATTATAAACGCATAAAGATTGACAGTTGGAATAAACAGAAATTTCGTCTTAATTTAGGTTATAATTATTCCGAACCGGAATTGCTAATGAACCATAAAGTAAGTAGATGACGATTCAATCAAAATAATTAATAAAAAACGGTATCTACATACAATTCCCAAATTCTACACCATTTTGTTTATATTACAAACTTCCTAACTATAAATCTATGCAATTCATAATACTTTTATAATATTAATTCATAGCGTAGAAAATCAGTGTTGTCATCACCGAAAAATAAATTCCAGCAAGATCGCCAATTATTTCATTTAATGAAACGTCGCGGTGACAGGAAAAGGAAGCGAGGTCTAACTTTAGCCGATTGTGCACTGACTGACAGCTAGATTTGATTAATTAATTTTTGGCCTTATCCGCTGTAGGGCTACCAGATGGCCCTTTGAAGTCCTTTTAAACATTAATACTGCAAATTGCCGCAGATTCACTATTATCAAAGACTAAACTATGTAAACTAAACTATGACTAAAAAATCTATCTTTACAAGCAGGTCTAATTTACAACTTTGATTCAAGTAGAAATATCGAACCTAAGTACAGCTTGTTACAGATACCTATAGTTTTACAAATATTAAACATGACCGAATAAACCCCTGAATTATCAATATCAAAGAATTGATAACCCTGGCGAGCGATAATAAATCGTGCGTGCGCTTTGGCCTCCCGGTAGATGTCGCCAGCGTCGGACAGATCGCTGAATAAATGATTAACTCAAACGTTATAAGTCTAGACCGAAATAGTCGCCTAACGACGTATACAGGTAGATGAAGCCGTCAAATTGAGTTCCGGTAGATCATTAAAATCCAAAGTTATTCTAAGAATACATCATTTAAAGTACAATGTATTGATTCGTCACACGCGGGCCGAAATGTCTTTTATTTTTGCACATGGCAATGTTTGATTTCATAGACAATAAAACGTGTGGAAATAGCGTATTCAACCGTATATATACCTACTCTATATAAAAGATGAATATAAATAATTCATGAAAAATATATTTTTTTAGTACCTACTAGATAAATTTTCATTCATAGCATTAGTAGATAGTAAAAACTTAGAAATCTAAAGAACATTCTTTTATTATAATAATTTTAATGTGTCATAAAATAACATAATAAATACCTGATTCAATAGTTATATGCAAATTTATTTATTGAATATACAATTATATATTGAACGTAACAATAACCCAGTACTATCCTTAAATTTTCTTTATAATACCGGTTTTGGTTTAAAATATATTTAGTGCTTCGCACCCTAAAAACAAGGTTTTTATACCTAGAAATTGTTGAACAGAACATGGCTTGTTAGTGAATATACAAATGAATTGGGGAAATAATATTTCCGTTAAATAAACAATACTAAGTCGGCACAGATGTTGGAAGGGTCGTCCTTTCATCCCGCATTATAAAATCCGGGACAAAATTTTGTTATTAATAATCATATCGGCGCCATTACGAAAAACTAACCGCCAAAGACACATGTGCGGATTCTGTCAACTTGACGTAAAAACTTCTTGTTTAACTGGAAATCCATTTTTGAAAGTAATTTGATTCGAAATTTTAATATAATTAACTGAGAATAAATTTATCATTTAAATTTTAATATAATCTATATTATTAGTTATTACTGAGTATAGTTCTCAAATTATAACGAACCTAACTATGCACATACTTAAGGTAAAGACGTGTTAAGCATAACATTTTAGAAAATGACGATCCTAAAAACCCAATACTACAAATATGTAATCCTCTTTTCCATTTATTAATGCGTGGTATTTTAGTTGCAATCTACCCATCGTAAAGTCATTGTTTGGTTAATAACAGTAAAAGTATTGTCTAAAGCCAGGTAAAAATCATGTTTTGACATGAAATAAGCAGGCGCCCTTACGAAAACAATTGATTTTTTACCTGCAATGCGTCGTTAATGGAACAATTTTCAATATTCAACAATTTACAATATTTTAGGTATTCGTCAGGTTCGCGTCGGTGAAATACTTAAGTTGTATATTATGTACGTATTATAACACTCACTTTGTATCTAACAATTGCTACTAAAAAATTACAAAAATACTTGTTACAATTTCATTGATTTCAAATCTGTAGACCTACGCAATAAAAATTCAATGTTTTTATACCTAAGCTATTGTTTCATTAAATAAATTTGACGTTGTGGATTTAATATTATGGTAAACAAGGTTAAGGTAACTATAAATTAATATTAAAACATAACCTAACATAAAAAGCATAATTTCCTACAATAAGTAAACGTTCTTATTTGAATCTTGCAAGTAATAAGAATTCTAATGAGTGCAAACAAACCATACCTACACACAATAAAAAACTTTTATTTATCACCACCAACAAAATCAAGCATTTAATTTTATCACAACAAACAAAATCAAACATTAATTTGGTCAAAACCAACAAAATCAAGCATTTAATTTTATCACAACAAACAAAATCAAACATTTAATTTATCCCAACTAACAAAATACATAATGTACCTTTAAGTAGGCAGATGAGTATGATCATCACTTTAATTAGGTACATCATTCGTGTTTTCTCGAGTTTTTTCACATTATAACCATTGAATAATTTAGAACTAAGATGCCTCAATGATTATTGTAACCCGTTAAACAGTAAATAGGTATTCAATTATTGAACTTACCACTGGGCTATCGTCTCCTAGATCAGAGTCACGGTCGGCGTCTGCCATGGCATACGCCGGGACCGGCTCACGGTTCTTAACCCGAATCTTGGCGGTTGTAAAGACACGGAAATAATAACGCCACGGCACGTGTCCACTGGCACTCACGGAACATACGATATGCGATACGTGTGTCGCGTTCGCGCGCACGAAATGGTGTGAGGCACACTAGCGCCCCTCTAAGCAAGCTCCGCCTATAGGCGTTTACGTCATGGCGAATCAAACGCTCCTATCAAATTGATTCCGCGCTCCGCCTCTGACGATTGTTTTTATTCGAATCGAGATCGCTTGATGTTTAATTGTTATGTTAATGATACTTATGATGAAGTAATCTATACATTTAAATCTTACGTTTTCTATATTAAGTTTAACGCGTTTTACTAATTCAAACAATTTACTGTATTAATTGTGACGGGGGGGTCGATTCTTAAATTAGTATTTGAATATTAGGTTGGGGAAAAAGTCTTTTCGCATTATAGTATGTATGAACTTGTAATAAAATCTCTTTGGCTATACTATATGTATCTGGCTGGTTTTGTTATCAAGGAAAGTTGAGATTTTAAAGAAGATAATTCCAAAATCAAATTAGGATAATGACTGTTTTTTATTTATTTTTCGTACCGTCAAGATGAGTGAATCGAATGAAGAAATTCGATACATTTTAAACTTTTACTACAAAAAAGGTCAAAATGCAACACAAGCCGCGAATTTTTTTTGCAATGTTTATGGACCTAGTGCAGTGTCTGTGAGAGTAGCACAAATTTGGTTTAAGCGTTTTCAATCCGGAAATTTTGATGTCAAAGATCCAAGTCGCTCTGGTCGCCCTATGACAGATAAAATGGATGCAATTTTTGAAAAAGTGGAGCAAGATCGGCATATCAGTAGTTACGACGTAGCTGAAGAACGGGGAATTGACCACAAAACAGTTTTGGCGCATTTGAAAAAGACTGGGTAACCAAAAAAGGTCAATACTTGGGTACCTCACGAGCTCACTGTAAGAAACCTAATGAACTGTGTACTCATTTTTGATTCTTTATTACGACTTAATGAAACCGAACCATTTTTGAAGAAGCTGATAACTGATGATGAAAAGTGGATCACGTACGACAAGAACGTGCGAAAAAGGTCGTGGTCAAAGGCCGGTCAGGCTTCACAGACTGTGGCGAAACCCGGGATAACTCGCAACAAGGTGATGCTGTGTGTGTGGTAGGATTGGAAGGGCATTATTCGTTATGAGCTGTTACCACCAGGCAGGACCATCGATTCTGAACTCTACTGCTAACAACTGATGAGATTAAAGCAAGAAGTTGAGAGAAAGCGGCCGGTATTAATCACCAGAAGGGGTGTGGTTTTTCATCATGATAACGCTAGACCTCACACATCTTTGGCCACTCAGCAAAAACTAAGAGAGCTTGGCTGGGAGGTGATAATGCATCCGACGTATAGTCCTGACCTTGCACCTTCAGATTTCTACCTGTTTCAGTCTCTTTAGAATTCTTTAGGAAGTGTCAGGTTATCATCACGAGAGGACTTCCAAAACCAATTATCGCGGTATTTTGATCAGAAGCCCCAAAATTTCTATAGCAATGGGATAATGTCCCTACCTAAATAATGGCAAAAAGTTATCGAACAAAATGGTACCTACATACTTTAGTTAAATGTAAATAAACTATATTAAAAAATGTTTTGAATTTTCTTAAAAAATGCGAAGAAACTTTTTCCCCAACCTATTATATTAAATACAATATGGTAAATTTTAATGGTGAATTTTATTTAAACACATAGGTATTAAGAATAAAAGCAATAGAATACCATTAGACATTTTAGAATATGTATTAAGTAGGTTGATTATAGATAATTGATTGCATGGCCAAGGGTGACTGATATATTTAATTGTCAAATGTCAATGTGAACATACTGCAATTAACAATATTGTAGGGATAAACCCATTTGTTACTTTGATCTTTGCGTGTAATTTATAGTATTAATTTATAGTTTTGTTTTGTATTTTTTTTTAAATTAAAAGTTTCGTTACCAGGCCATAAAAAAATTGACTTTTGTTTTTTTTTTATTTTTATCTACTTGCTTTAATTGTCTTGAATACTTTATATTATATATTTGATATTATGATTAATTAGATTCTATTAAAATGTTGCCAATTGCCATATTAACTCAATTGGTTAAGTAAGTATTTTCGTATCATTTTGTAATAGGAACGGTTTCGTAGGGGCACCGTGCCACCTTGTATCAGGTTTAATTCTGGATGGAGCACAGATTATAAACCTTTTTGGGTCTCTGCCTCAGATTTTGGTAGCTGTTTCATAATCTCATAGGCAAGTAGGTGATCAGCCTCCTGCCTTGTTTGTTGTTAACAAATTGAATTGGGTATCTTGGGTTAGCCGAAACGTAAAAATAATGCCATAAATAACAGTGATTTTATTCATCTCTTTTAAGTATTTTTTATATATATATATATCTATGCAAACGCTCACCTTATGTTAAGTGATACCGCCGCACATGGATAGGTACTCAATGCCATAGGGCTTGTGAGTGCGTTGCCGGCCTTTAAACCTACTATCTTTTCTTGCAGGACCCGACCCTAAGTCGAATTGGTTCGGAAATACTTCAAATTCTTCCGTTTGTCCCGAGATCTTTTGCAAGTTTTTAAGTTTTTAGCGCCGGATTACCCTCAAGAATACGAAGGACAGCCAAACTCAAACTCAAAATATCTTTATTCACATAGGTAAATCAGTATACTTATGAATCGTCAAAAAGAAGGTCATGCCTGTGCGTCCACCACCGAATGCTGAATTTTCCGATGGTGGACACTCAGAGGGAGATCTCGTCTCGTCTTCTGTCTGTTTTCTATTAGAAATATATATATATTTTTAATCATATAGGTAGGTAACAAAATGTACACTTATGACTCGTCAGTAAATAAATACATAGGTACATATTACTGCTTCTAATATTACATTTACTGCCAGTTCTCAAATCAAGGGCGTAGAACGGAAGAGAAGAACTGGCAATAAATTCTCCGCGACTCTTTTTAATCGCCTTTTTTTTACACAACATTTGTAAGGAGCTGCAACCATTACACCATGTCCCACATGACATATCATATTTTCGATTGAGGTTAATAATATTTAAGGTTATTAATACAATATTAAGTCGACAATATAAGCGTAGGTAGATAGGCTCAGACAGCAACAATTAATACAACAGGCAGATCAATCGCTTGTCGAACTGCACTCTGAACCAGTTTTATGGTGGTTCAAGTTACATACTCGCAGATTTTTAATTTAAGAAATATTAATTTTTACGTCGCGGAAACTCGTGAATGTAATGTCCATTTTAATACGTCTTAATATAGGTAATAAATATTTAATTTTATCTTAACTTCTAGATTAAAAGATTAGCAAAATATTATTAATTTATAATAAGTATTCGACATGTATTTAACGTGTTACTTTTAGTAGCATATTGCTTTGCCCTACATTAACTTGTATAGTTTAAAATTTATTATAGAACTAATCTTTGTTTGGAAATTTTGTTCACATAATTACCAATAGATGTCGCTGATTTAGCAGAGAAGAAGTATTATCTCAGCCAAGGAAGGGGTGTTTTTGTTTAGTTATACTTTAATAACATAATACAGATAGGATAGATTCATGTTGAATCTATTATTTTTGTATTTATAATAATTCATAACATTAAGGGGACCATAATCTTTATAATTCAGTAGGTACTATAAAACTATCTTAATTAAAATATTGATAATCATAATATAAATACGAAATTAACTTTACGATAATTCAAAGGATTTATCATTGCGTAAATTTAATAGACACTAGCGCCACTCTAGAACTTCTTTCAACAAAATTTGTTAAATTAGCAATAAGATTCACACGGCTGTCACTTCCACCACAACCTTAGTAATCGCTGGCGGCTGATTGATGAGTCCTCCCCCTCTACCCCCTCACCGTTTAGACTTAACTGATCCATGCTCAAGAGATCTATTACCACTCCATACTTTTATTTCACACATTTGCTAATGCTAATGGGTATATATAAAATAATTTTTGCGAGAATTCCGCTTCCTAGATTTCTTAAACAGTAGATAATATAACTATCAAGTTTTTTAATACTACTCAATCAATTAATCTTTGCTTCTAACAAACAAATTTTATTAATATACAGTGCTCTCATCATATTTTATAAAACTCCAAATTCCGATAATAGATGTCACTTAACTTAATATTTTCATCATTCATTTCTCACGATAGCGCCGTCGTGAAGGATAGTAATATGACAAATACTTAATTCAATAACCGGGTACTAGATGTCAGTTCTTAAATTAATAAGATAATATCAATTAATGTGTTATTTTATTTTGACCGAATTTCCTGCCGTAAGGTTTTGTTCTACTACAATTCACTGCTGTATACAGATTACAATTCAAATTTCATGACAATTTTAGCTTCGTTTGCAAACATAGGTATAAATTTGAATAGAACAATTAAAAACTCGCATTGTACCAGTACTTTTATTATCTATTTATAACCTCTAGATACCCCAGGAATCCTCCTATCTGTCCCTTCTTTCAGAAGAACGCGTTTTGGCCAAAACTCACCGATATTCAGATTGAGCATTCTGATAAACGATTCTCTCTTAGTTTGGATTACCATAGTTGCTCACCTTACACATTGAAATCGATTTTCCTTTAGTTTTATACTTTATGAAAGGATGTACTTTTATTCCTTCGTGTTTGTTATGTTTGCCTATAAGTGCTTGTCACGTTAAATCTTGTATTTAAATTGTTTTATACAGTACCAATGTATCTGTGTGTCTAATAAAATATTAGATATTTTACTATATAGCAATTAGGTAATCTTGTTAAAATTAAGTAAACTAATGGCCGTTTTGGCGTAATTTAAAGTTATCAACAATTTAATGGAAGGGCGCATCGTTCCTCCAACCCTCGGTGCCCTCTAGACGTTGATAAATTAACTATAATATTGAAGTGCAAAACTCAGCGGGAAAATTAAATTAGCCGAACGCTTTTATTGCCCTCTAGTCTAAGCTTAAATTATAGAAAGTCCGTCTAAACTTGACATTTTTACATTAACACGTGTTAAACGAACCACAGTGTTAAGGGTTGCAACTGGCGGAAATTTGTGGAATATAGGTATTTAATTAAGTAGGTACCACTTGAGGTTATTAAAATTATATAGTATCTATAATTCGCTACATGCCTAGGAACAAATTTAATTATTATTTATTAGTGATATTAGTTTATATTTAGAAACAAATGTCAATGGTTTTTGGCGGGAGTTGAACAGAAAGGTTCGCGCCGAAACTGTTTTTGTAACCTTATAATTAAGTACTTTTGAAACTAAATCATTTTATATAAGTGAAGTACTTATTATTTACTATATCTTATATATATGCACTTAACTCATAACTATAGAATATCCGCAGGAGAATTTAAATTAGAAGGTGTATACAATAGAAATTGTCGGCGTCGTTTTGTTTCTCGGTTAACCCTACCTCCGAGGCTACATTAACAAGTGTAGAAATTATTATTCATTATTTGTAGTCGTGTGGACCTTATGACTTTCTGCGGCATTCTGCATTTGTTAAACATTAATGTACAGTCGCGGTTTACTTAGGGCAAAGTATGCATAAGTGTTTCTAAGTAATGATCGTTCTTAAAAAGCGTGCGAATGAATAACGCTAATAATTTGTAAGTCAGCGCTGAAATGGACGCAAAATATTCAAACGGAATGCGAAAGAATTTGTGTTATTACTTATTAATTTAGTGCTATAATATATACAATGTTGCAAATAGGCTAATTTCATATTTACAATGCATTGATCGGAATTCGATATGAATAGTTTAATAATTTTTCCACGATCTTTCTATCATTTTAATTTTGCTTTTTGAGTGTATATACTTTAGTATAAAATAAATAAATCAGTGGCCCTACAGCCTTTGTGGGTTCAGGCCTCAAATTTCTGTATCTGTTTCATGATCATTTGTCTAAGAGGCAAGTAGGTGATCAGCCTCCTGTGCTTGTCACACACGCTGTCGACTTTGGGTCTAAGGGAAGCCGGTTAACTCGCGATGTTTTTCTTCGCCGTTCGAGATAATGTTAAATGCTTAAATGTTAACTTTTAAGTATAGAAAAAGAAATAATTAAAAAAAAAGATATATTGTTTATTACATGTTTACATATTAGTGATGTTTGCATTCCGTATTATTCGTTTTCGTTGCCCGATGTTGGCCTACATCGAGTTATAAATAAATGCTATTCACGTGACGATGAATCGCTCCCAGGGTTGCCAAGATAATTCAAAGGTAAAAAAATGACTAAAAAGTTTCTCATTTGTCAACCCTATTAAAGCGACAGACATTAAGGAGAAGTTATAATGGGTACAGTTTGTTCGCGAGGTTGTTCAGTTCTGGGGGCTTCCTTGGCGGGGCCAGTTTTTGTTATGGGGATGATCCTTTCACCAGAGTTTAGTGGTGCTCTTTTCGGAGCAGTGATAGTCAGGACGCCATCAGAAGAGAGAGAACTAACGACATCAGCGACATCGTAGCCAGTGGGGAGGATGTAACGACGTGTGAATTGACGGGAAACGAATCCGTGTTCGTCCTGTTTCTCTTCGTGTTTGCCTTCTACAACCACTGAGTTATTGGAGGCCTTAACTGTGATGTCTTCAGGAGCAAACTGTTGAACATCAAGGATAACCTGAAATTTAAAAAATGGTGTTTAAGAAAGGACAATGTCTGCATAATATTAATAGGAATCTATTAAAAACAGTCTCACTGAATATAGGCTTTGTTATACTTCAGGTACAATTCGGTTATCATTTTTATATAACAGGGGGCAAATGCACAGGAGGCTCACTTGATTGAGTGATACCGCCGCCCATAGACACTCTCGAGTGCGTTGCCGGCTTTTTAAGAATTGGTACGGTCTTTTCTTGAAGGACCCATATTCGAATTGTTGCGGAAATACTTCAGTGGGAAGCTGGTTCCACATAGCGGTAGTGCGCTGCAGAAACTGCTTTAAGAAACGCTCAGTTGTGTAACGATGAACGGCCAGGTGATACGGGTGGAATTTTGTATCCTGCCTCGACGTCCGATGATGAAACTTTAATTTGATTTATTTTTACCCAAAACTTATGTAAACAAAGATATGATATGAGGATTAAGGAAAGGAAGATGCCATATTTTGCTTGTTACTCAATATTTCAGTAAAAACTTCCTCTATAGTGGGTATAAAAATCAATAAGAAGTCAGTATAAAGTAACCTGGTAAACCTGGTTGCTTTTTTGACGAGATGTTAATATCATTTAAAATTCAATTACCTCGAATTTCTCCTTAGTCAAATTAATTGTGCTCGAAGACTCCTGTCTCGCGAGACTCGTTCTCCATGGCCTGAAGTATGAATTCCTGAGAAGAGATGACGAGGGTAGGGTGGATAGAGAAGATAGGAGGTCGTCTCTGCGAAGACCCATGCCGAAGTGCTGGTCCAGCAGGCGGGAGGGCCTCTCCCAGTCATCCCACCAGTCGCGGAACATCATTGGAACTATGGACATCTGTAATTAAATTAAGTTTATTAAAGGTTCTCACGGGTCTCCCCATAACAGCTGCGCTATGGGAGAAACCGAACTAAGAGGAGAGATACCCGCTCTACGCCCTTGACTTGCGAACTGGTAGTAAATGTAAATTTACGATTAATTTAACTTGACGATTCAAAAGTGTACTTGGTTACCCACTTGAATAAAGATATTTTGAGTTTGAGTTTGAGTTTGATATCACATGCAGGGCAGCAGACACCTTACGGTTACACGACCTTCAGCAATGAACAATACTAGAAGAATCTACAGGTGTTAGTTGATCCCATGAATTTACATAAATAAACATTTCCATAAACACTTTTTTGTTAGATTATGACAGACAGTATCGAAAATACATTATTTTTCTCAAAATTAAAGTATATCCGAAAGACGCATTCCACATCGCATCTAAAAACTAGAACAACAGAAATCTGGAACCATTCCATGAATGAATCACCTGAAAACGCTTTTGGATCTGATGCAATACGATTTTCATTATCTTACAATGAAATTTTAGTCGATCTATTTTGAGATATGGAATCATATCTATCTTAATATAGAATTTAAGAAAATACATAATATATAAAATTGAAATATTAAATTCAATAATTAACTGTTAAAGAGGTTCGAAGACATTTTTTTATGTAACAGGAGGCAAACGGGCAGGAGGTTCATCTGATGTTAAGTGATATTATATATATGTATATACCATATGTGACATGGCCAGAAATCTTGCAAGTGCGTTACAGTGGCACTTGATTTCTAAAGAATTATAAGTATCTAGCTTACTTAAAACGACGTAAAATTATATAAAGGTGGATTATATGCAATTATTATTATTATTTAATGAAAACAAATCTACCTTGTTTTGTTTCGTTGGCGCGCGCCGCGTCGTTGCTGTCGTATCGAGACTAAGGAGACCACGTTTCAGTAAAGATTTAAATAGAAATTTTCAGCTGCCCACGTGTGATGATTCAACGGGAACGCCTTGAACTTGACGAATTAGGGTGCACACTTTATTGGGAATAATTGGATATTATTGGCACATTTAAATTATAGTTTTCTCAGACTTGGCCACGACGCTGGCCACGATTGCTATAGCACTCGAATTGTCGAGTTATGTAAATATTGTAATTATTAATAAATAGAATTAAATATTATTTTTGTAATCTATTAATTAATTCAGGCTAAGTACATCAACGAATAAGACCGATAATTAGTGTAGTTAAGGTAACCAATCGGCACTATATGTCATGATCGTAAACCAACAAACCCGAAAAAATTGATAACTCATTGGCATAGATAATTTGATATATATTTAACCCTGAGGTACGCAAATAAAAAGTGATTTCCTTAAAAATACAAAAAATTGTTATATTTTGTATTATTTAATTGTTCAATGTCGTACAAACAAATGCTAGCTTTTATGTTAACTTTTAATTAGTATCGTAATTGTTTTTCGAATGCTAACTAAATTGTAGTCACTGTAGTGTCGTCTGAAGATTGTTAAAAATGTAATTGAATCAAAGAAAAGTGGGTGTTTTTCGAGAATAAATGCTGCATTTTTCGTGGGCGTAATGATCCAAACATCTAAATTTAATTGTATTGTCAAACACAATTCTATCTTCGTTACGTCAAAAATCATTTTAGTTTAAGAATATGTATATCATCATCCTCCGATGATAGTTTATTCAGTATCAAGATTATTATTTAATGTGCTATTTGGTACTACAATATAAATAGATTAGTATGTTATGATTAGTCCACAATCCCAAAGCCGCCATACGTTTGTCATATGATACGGATGGTATTTTGTACTCTGCCTTGTCGTCCGATTATGAAATTATGTTACAGCTAGGGATGCATCGATACGCCTTTTTTGCCGATACGATACCGATACCGATACTCTTATAGAAATATCGCCGATTCCGATACCGATACCGATACTAATGCTTATTGAATTCAAATTAAATTAAGGTAAAATATATCAAGTCTGGTTAAAGTTTTTAATTTTTATTATAAAATATAAACAGTTACAAACTTTGAATAAGATTAAAGGTTTAGTAAATAAATTTAAGAATTAAGAGTAATAGTTAAATTAAAATAAATAACTGTTAATAATTAAAATTAACATTGATAAGATTTTTGTAATTCTGTATTTTATTTAATTTGGTATTGAAAAAATACTACGCGCGATAGTAGTTAAAAATCAGAAAAGTCTAGCGAAATGGAATACGCGGGGACTAAGCGGGTGTGAGAGGCATAGATAGTCCGTGCCTCGTTTCCCACGCCCCAGATCAAACAAGATGCGCTTTTACATTACTTTTTTTTAAAGCGCGAAATTTGAAAAGTATCGTTGTATCGGCAATTAAAATATCGCCGATACCGATATATCGGCAAACCCAAAGTATATCCGCCGATATATCGGTATCGGTATCGGTATCGGATGCATCCCTAGTTACAGCCATTATTTAACCTAAAGATCGCTGAATAAGGGCCTCATAAAGGCTCATAAAGGCCTAGCGGTCTTATTAAGTGGCAGCTAGGTGAGGGGTACCGGGTTCGATTCCCGGTTCGAGGGCAAGTTTTAATTTTATTTAAATTCTCGGCCTTTAGAAGGGTTGTGCGGTACCGGGTGAGTACTTAAACCGTACATGTAGGACATGGTCGAATTTCTGAGGCAAGCACGAATTATAAAAAATCTTATATTTGACGCTGGCTAATGCACAAACCGTGGCAGGGCCATGAAGGAAAAAAAAACAAGATCGCTGACATGATAGCACTAGAAGAAGACTGATTATCTGCTTTTTGCTTAGAGGTAATCTTAGAAAATGTTGTTATTTCTGTTTCCATCTATTTTATTTTATGTCATGTTTGTCAATTGACTTATGATAAATTATTTAATGTTAGTCGTTTGTGACATTTGTGTTATTTTGAATGATATTTGTCTTTCTGTGTAGTGTGTAGTGACTAGTGACTAGGGTGTAGTAATCTGTGTTTGAAACTTGAAGGTATATTAGTAAACACGGACCGCCGGTAGGAATAAATTATTTCTTGATTTAACGTTAATATTTGTAAATATCATTTTTAAAATTTGAGTCATCCCTTGAGATAACACAGTCACAGGAAAACAAGTTTCAATGTTTTACAAATAATTAGTTGGTAGATTATACGATCACGTTTTAACAAAACATCGTATGTCAAAGTAAGTTTATCACTTTTATCAGCATGGATTTGAGATTATCTTACCCATTTTACTTAGGGCCATAATGTAACTTTAACTACACATACTCCTCGTTAAGTACTTATATTTATATATATGGCCAAAAAACCTACAAAATCAATCAATTAAAACCAATATACAATTCATTCCTACAGAGGGTTATTGCTTCACAGACCGGAGGGGAAATTGCAAAGCAAATGTTTCGTTAAGTTTACTGACATAGTATTAACCTGTGCAGTGTGCAATCATGTTATTCTGGCTTCAACATAAATGGTCCGGACTCTGGCTACTTATATTCGCCTTTGGCAGTCTAACACTTTTTCTTTATGGCTTTTTTCCATTAAAGTATCATTCTGGCAAATTAGCTCATATGGATGATTTGCCAAATTTTATAGATGGAGTCAGGTAAGGATTAAAACACATAAGAATTTGTAGAAATTAATATTGTAATATTTAGACTTACATTAAAAGGTAATATATTTTTGAAAGAACCTAAAATTTTGTTTGAAATATTTACTATTATTTAGTCAATATAATCTATTTCAGTATTGATGGCCATGAAGTGTACAATTCTGGTGAAAACAGTGTCATTCTCATGGTCATAGATGGGTTACGCTATGACTTTGCAGCTGAGGAATATATGCCTTACACGGGCCAGTTAATTAAAAACAAATCTGCATGCATTTATGTTTCTGTTGCTGAGCCACCAACTGTCACAATGCCCAGGATTAAGGTATGTTCAAGTTTTGTTTTTTCAAAGTGTGGTAATTATATTATTATTAAAGTGGTTAAAATAATATCTCTACTCTAAAAGTTTTATTATACTATTTATGTTACTTTCTTTTGAGGTTAAATTAATTTATAATGCTACTTCTTATTAGTGACTATAAAGGATTATTATAATATTGTATGATGTGTTGATTATATGATTATCTATGTTTATCTTTTTTATTTTATGAAAAATTTATCCAGTGTTATAACTTTTGAAGATAATGTTTACAACTAGCTAATATCTTCAATTTTAAAATATAAAATAATTGTATTAAAAGATTGGACAAATTTGTCTAATATTTAATATCCACAATGCCAAAGAAAAAATATTAAGATGATTTAACTGTGGTTTCTGTAAACATCTTTGTAATATTACACAGTCACCTGAGCGTAAGAAGGAAAAGGCACAATGGAGGCGCACAATAAACTTCTGGCGGGATATATTTGCAAGTGTCACTTTATGTAACTATTACACGCTTTTCAATATTTTACCAAAGAAAAACCTTGGTATCTGTTTATGACTATTAATATTTGTAAAAAACACTTAAGTTTTTTCTTTGGTAGTGTGATAATATATTAATCAGTGTTATATATTCATTCATTTATACGTATTGTTTTATAAATGAATATAGCTTTCAAATCTTGTAAGTTCATTGATTGAATAACTTGTATAAATGAATGACTACACAAGTTCCAATTTCATTATTAATTACATTTGATACCATCATCGTAATCCTATCCTATTTCAGCATGTTTTCCTTTCTCATTTTCTCTCTCCCTAGTCTAAATTAAGGCTTATTGCTATTGATATAAAGTTGTAATGGAAATTAACCTATGATGCATGAATGCACCTATCACCTGCTTGCACCAGTGAATCACATTGAATACAGGTTTTAAACTAACAAAGTATTGTGTTAATGGCTTTATGTTTGTGTAATTATTGCGAATATTGGTTCAATATTGCTCCAAATTTAATCATTTTCACTTCAGATTTTCTTATACTGAGCCAAGTTTTTTTAAATTTCAGGCAATGATGACCGGTAGCGTGTCAACTTTTGCGGATGTCGCTTTGAATTTTGGCGCGCCGGCTGTCAAAGGCGACAGCATACTTCGGGTTGCGTCATCTAGGGGTCGCCACTCCGTATTATATGGAGATGACACTTGGTTAAGGTTATTTCCTGGGTTATGGACAGAATCGGACGGAACGACGTCATTTTTTGTCACAGATTATACAGAGGTACAACAAAGTTACAATTTTGAAATACTCTATCCAAATATGTTGATATTTCTTTTGATATAAGGATGCCTTTAATTTTTAGGTGGACAACAACGTTACCAGACATTTAGATAGCGTACTTACTCCTTTAGAAGATAAAAAACCCAAATTCGATTTCCTCGTACTTCACTATTTAGGCTTAGACCATATCGGGCATCTAGAGGGCGCTAGGAGTCCAAAAATTAAACCAAAATTAATAGAAATGGATAGTATTGTGAAAAAAATACACACGGCTATGCAAACATGGGTTAGTGATTTTATTAAACTTTTCTATAATAAATTTATTAAAAATTTTACAATATTACTTTGATCAAAGGAATTTTAGGATATTTTTAATTATTCAGTTTTTATTTAAATATCTTACAGAGCTTGTAAATTAAAATTACATTTACTCATACGAAATAATTGTTAAAAGTATCGAGCTTTCTTTGACTTTACACAAATAATTATCAAAGTTATAAATAATTGCGTAAGATATTAAGAGATTTTTAATGTTTAGGACAGATCAGGGGTACTAATAATATGCGGGGACCACGGCATGCGGGACGCGGGGGGACACGGAGGGGCTTCGCCCGCCGAAGTGCTGGTCCCTTTAGTCGTGCTTAAGAGCACGGACTTCCAATGCCCACACGAGTGCGTGTAACTTGGTATACCTAAATATATAAAACAAAGTCGTGTTAGTTTTACCACTTATAACTCAAGATCGGCTGGACCGTTGTTAGTAATCTCTTTTTTGGTGGATTCTTTTCTACTCCGAATAGCAGAATAAGTAATAAAATATCGGATAAGATATCGAATAACAATAAATTAATTTTATGCAAATGCAATGCAAAAAACATGTGGTGCCATCTGGACGCATATAAAAGAAACCCACTTTATTATTGCGCCGGATAACAAAACAAAAAATGTTCTATATCAGAAAGTGCTTTAACATGCAGTATCGCAATATTGGCCCTAGAGAAAAGAGGCCTAATGTGTAAAACTGCCATTCTTCTTTGTCAATGGCAATGGTCTAAGATCCCGCTATACAACGACCTTCACCGAGATGCTTATTTAATGAAACGTATTTTATATTTAATTTAATATGTAATAAAAATAATCCATATGGGTTGTCTAGCAAATTTCAGTCCAGAGTATGTTTAATTAATAATTTTAAAAAAATATTTTTTTAAACATCTCACCGGTATGATTATTAGATAAATTCTATACCAATCAAAAGTATGAAGCCCATAGAATATGCAAACTTTATGCTGCCCATTTTTTTCCGGTCACAACTATCGGGTTGCCAGGTATAAACAGGTAAATCTGTACTAGCATTTTGCAACGGTCTGTTTATTGAATGAAATTTAAATGAAATTAAAGATTATTTTATTCTGAACACGGTGGTATAGGGTTGGCTGCGAAAAATCAGTCCAGAATTGCGGTTGTCGAATTTTCAAAAGTAAAATGTGTGAGCTCCGAGTGAATGTGTGCGACTGAGAGGTCCCAACCGACCATCCCATGCGATAGAAAAGCACACAGCATAGCAGCTGTTTAAAGTCCGCCCACTTAAAGAAAGAGCGTGCGCATGCTATTTGGGCTTGGAAAAGAAAAGGATAGCGATGGACTCGTATATACTATGCATCATTTTGGAGTAGTTTATTATTTAAATAGTCATCAGAGACAGTTTTGAATAGCATGCTTCTGTCGTGTAAAATTTTTATATGTGTTTAGATTAGGTCCAGGACCCGTGGTGGCACAAGTGGACATAGCCCCGACAATATCTTGGCTACTAAACGCCCCCATCCCGGGAGACAGTACGGGCAAATTTCTGCCATCTCTGCTACCGAGTGATATCAGGCAACATTTGTATTTACTGCACGTGAACGCTCTTCATAATGTCAAGCAAGGCGTACCTACCGATACCGGTTAGTGTTGCCATTTAAATGATTTTTATGTAAATTATAATATTTACTTATGTGATTTGGAAGTATCCTGATTTGACTTCTGAAATTTAAAGTAGTTCTTTAATCGACGTTTATATTTAGATAACCACCATAAGTGTTTTCAAAACGTTTTATGGAAATAATACAACAGAGTTTTGTATTGTTTAAAAATTAAATTTTTGTTAATGGGCTGTTGAAGTTGTTGTTGGATTGCCCAATGTATGTGAAAAGGGAGCTCATGATATTGAATCAACTGTGTATTTTTTTTTTATAAAATGTAAAAGACGTGAAGTGTTTAAAAATTGGTACGCTCTTTTTGAAGGACCCTAAGTCGAATTGGTTCAGAAATACTTTAGTGGACAGCTGGTTTCACATAGTGGTGGTGTGCGGCGAAAAATGCCTTAATAACGCTCAGTTGTGGACGGACGTCAAGGGTGTGGAATTTTGTATTCTGCCTCGACGTCCGATGATGAAACATCTTTCAATACCTACCTACCTCTATCAAGCAATCCTAATTACAAACATTTATGTTTCTGGCAATATCGGCCTTTGGCTTGAGCGTGCGACTCTCTTGAGTAGGGTCGTTCACCTATGCGCTTTTTCGCTTCACACTCGCTCGTTTTTTATTTTATTTCTTATTAAATCCTCGTCAAACAATCCGCTCTTACGGTGTAGTAAAACATCGTGAGGAAACCGACACGCCTTAGACCCATTTGCGCCTCTGATTGTTATATATTATGTTTCAGAATATTATAAGCAATTCAAACGCGCAGAAACCCAATTCGCTCGTTACCTCTCGACGGGACAACAGAGTGCCGCTCGAATCGCGAAAGAGTTCTACGACGAATCCTTGGCCGCCATGTCCAAGCAATTATCAGAAGCAACCACGGACTTCGACGTGTTCGCTTTGGGATTGGCTGTCGTGTTTTTATATTTGGTGAGTACATTAAGTAAATGTTTTTACGATGCGATATTCATCTCTTTATTGTTTTTTTGGTTTTTAAAGTCTTTAATCCGTTACATGCGTTAGTTTCCCAACAAAGGGAGCTTTCAAGTATTACGTCACGCAATTTTTGGAAGTTATTGACAAAATAATCTCCGTAGAATAAAGATATCCTTGTGTTTTTTACAATAAAAATGTTTTACAAGAATCCTAAAAAAAATTGATTTATGAGAAAACATTAAAACAGTCTATCTAACAGTAGTAAAAATCAATTAATTTTAGCTTAACATCTGAAAAAATTCTCGTTACTTCCTTTCGTAGTAGTAGAAATAAAGAAGAACCTATTTCTTTCTAGATGTTGACGGCCCTCGTTTGCGTGACTCTGTACTCGCTCCAACCGGAAAACCAACGCAAGATAAGCGTGACAGACAAACACAAAACGAACTTGGGCACGGTTGTCGCGTTTGCGGTGATCTTCGCGATCGTCGCCTCGACCCTCACGTTGACCTGCTTCATCACCGAAACGAGGAGCCAGTTCTGCTCCTTCGGGCCCGCGTGGTCCGCCGCCTTCTTGGCCTCGGCCGTCGCTCTCACCTTCGCCTACTTCCTCGTGAAGACCGGTTTGGAGAAAATCCGGGATCTGTCGACGTTGCGTGATTTGAATGCGATCGATTTCCTGCTGATCCTCGGCACTCTTTTCCACGCCTGGTCGTTTTTCGGCACGAGTTTCATAGAGGAGGAGCACATGACGTGGTACTTCTTTTGGAATACGCTGATGTTCTTCGTGTTGGTGCGAACGATCGTGGTGATCGTTTTGTATTTCGGCAAGCGGCTGTCGGGGGCTACTGAAGTTCAAGAGAAGCCGGAGTTGGAACACCGAATGAGCGACGTCGGCGTCGGTATCGTGCCGAAGTGGGTTTCGTTGATCGGTTTGCATAGGTGAGTGAATGATGAATTTTGATACATGAAACGTAATATATTTATGAAAATATTATGTATGTATACAAAAATAGTGATAAGTTTACTAGAATAGAACATACGCACAATGTTAATACTCGGAACAAACACAGGCTGCAATTTCCCCGTACTAGACTATCTAAAGTTAGTAATTCTTTTTGGGAAGAGGGATACTTTTCTTTAAGCTATGTATTAAAGGCAAGCTGTGTAAAAAGGCTTACTATAAAGTTAACGATTATCTAGTTGATAAAAGGGCCTGGGATTAGTTCTAGACAGGCTACTTCTAATTAATTTGCGATATTTGTTTTAAAATAAGTGTTGTTTGATGATTTGCTGTTTTAAAAGAGTACCGCGAGTTTTTTACGCCGGCTTTTTCTCTCGGCGTACACCCTCTGTCTTCTTTGACGATGAGTAGACTAGGGATGCCTACAGATTCAAATTTAATGACGTTGAATAAGTGACACCTGTATCTTGTATTCCATACTAAACATATTTTTTTTTAATGAAAATAATGTAATCATTTCACGATTACACATTAAAGAAACTATATTACAATATTTGAACCGGTGAACAGGTTTGGGTGGACTTTGTGATGGAAAACGTGTTGTATAAAAAATAAGAATCGGACGAATTGCAGATATCTCCGTACAATGAACCAAACGGGCGACAGATGGCTCTTCCTCCCAGACACGGCCGATTGGTTGAACGCTCCGGAGAACTCGAATTATCTCCAAGCTCATCTAATTATAGGTATTTCATTAGTAATTTAAACAGAAAATGTTGCAAGATCGGAAAGAAAAATAACTAATATAAATAACTTATCAGGCACTCTCGCGACCCTTGCGATCTGCCTCAGAAACATCCGCCACATGAACAACCATCTGAAGATACATTCGGTGCTCACAATTCTATCCACGCTTTGTATATTTCTGTACCGAATCAGCGCGGGCTCCATCCGTCTGCCGAACGAAGTCCCGAAATGGGACGCAGAGCAAGTGGTCCAAGTGTTTTGGTGGCTTTTAGCCGCTCAAACTATATTCGAAGTCATCACTTATGTCGGTGAGTGTACGCTATATGAGAATTTTGATTTTGACTTCTTAAAAATATATCTTAATAAACTGTTAATCTTTAAAAGAAAATTTATCAATTTAAAAAAAACAACATTTAGCAAAACTTTGTTTCGAGAAAACTGTTTCTAAAATAACAAAATTATAATTTGACATTTTTGTATTTATGGGAGGTTAAACCGCTTCGTTACGTAACGCGTTACGGCAACAGTCTGTCTAGTTTCCCTTTCTCTCACGCATCCGGCAGCGGTAGGCAGACTCCTCCTCTCTCACTTTAACCCGCAGCGCAGACTCAATATTAAGTGTGCGTTAGACATTTACTGTTCACAGTGAGCATATAACCTCAAACCGTCACCGTTTTTTAAAGTGATTATAAAAATATGATGAATGAAGCAGAAGATGATCCTCGGAACATTACAGAATTAAATAGTTCAACTTGGATTTGTTTAAGTTATTACTTCTAAGACAATAATATTTTTTAATTAATACACCATTACGCGACAACGCCACATACACAAAAACGC
Organism: Pieris napi; assembly: GCF_905475465.1. Taxonomy (NCBI): domain Eukaryota; kingdom Metazoa; phylum Arthropoda; class Insecta; order Lepidoptera; family Pieridae; genus Pieris; species Pieris napi. The sequence continues at coordinate 14,413,740 of NC_062234.1, forward strand.
GTTTATCAAAATGATTGAAAATGTTGTAGGTGCGTTTCCGAACGGGAATAGGTTCGTTTATAACAAGCCCAAAGCGAAAACCGAAGATTATTACTACGACAGCGCGGAAGAACCGTGGAACTTGAACGACGTCAAGTTAAACTTGGCTAGATCTTTAACTCACATAATGTACAATCAAATGATGCTGATAATAGTTCTGTTGATGCGTCCCCACAACGTCATCATGGTGCCCAGCATCTATATCACTTGCCTGCTCACGGCTAAATGCCTAGACCATAAGTTGTTGGATTCGAGACCCGGGAGAAACACGGAGGGCGCCGACACTTTAAGTCTGACTTTGGCGCACATTTGGATCGGAGCTGTGTTTTATTTTTACCAGGTGAGTCTTACACACCGACGGCCCTCGGCAATGGTCTAACTCGTTGACTTCATTTTTTCTGGCAAAATTTAAAAAAAAAAAAGTTATACTTCTTTTGGCGCGTTAGGGAAAAATGATAGAGTAAATTCTTACGATGCGCGCGCACACCGTCACAAAAACCGACACCCTGAAGTTAGCATAGTCAACATTTTAAAATTAAAATTAAAAAGGTGAATTCTTTCAATTATGTAGAAATATTTTTTTGTGATATTTAAATAAACTTTATTCAGTTAGATAATGCGTTATAATAAAACTTTCAATGTAGTACCTTTTTTCTATTGTTAGTGTCGTTTTTTCTACAAAGTAGAATAAAATGTTACAAAAGATTTTTATCTTGTTACGCCAAAGAAATATAACTTCTAACGCGTGTATATTTCACCGTAAAATTGTAAACACCGTTAGATTGTAATCTATCTCGCGAGATTGTGAACTGTCGAAAGATTCTGAACCTCAACGCATTGCTTACAATTTAACGTTTTATATTCGGTAGATTGTAATCTATCGAAATGAATCCGTCAACTTGTGAAACGGATCGCACCTCGCGCGCTGATTGGTTGAACGGAATATTCCCAATCACAATTTCGCGAGATAGATTACAATCTAACGGTTCTTATAATTTTACGGTGACATATATAAGTACACACATATGTTTTTTTGTTAAATGTGTCAAGTGTGATTACCTAATAAATCAAATCTATTCAATGTGTAATATTTTATTCTGATTTCTAATTATTTAGGGCAACTCCAACAGCCTGGCCTCGGTGGACCTGGGCTCGGGTTACGTGGGTCTGAGTGAATACAGCCCGGTCCGGGTCGCCGCCCGCATGGGCCTCCACGCGTACGCCGGCCCGGCTTTGTCTGGGGCGCATTTATTCTGCTCGTTGCCTTATACAGATATTAACAGGTAAAAATACGAAACTCCGTATAACGAAAAAATGCTAAGTCCCTTGAAATTCGTTATAAAGACTTTACACTGTATTTATTTGCGTTGCGTTAATAAAAGAGATTTAAGTATTTAGGAATTTATCCACAAATCCAATCTCAACACATTCGCACATACGAAGTCTTCGATTTGAGTTTTGTTTTAGATTAATAATAATTTTCAGATACCGTCAAGCAGTGTGGCGCGTCACAAACATAATGGCGCTACAGAGAGTGTACCAAGTCGTCATTTATTGCGTTATAGCGATAATATTCAGACACCATCTGTTCGTGTGGTCGGTGTTTTCACCTAAATTGCTATACGACTTTGTCGCGACAATATTCTCCGTCCAGGCGTTGTTAACGATCGCAGAAATCGTTTGTTTGACGCACGTAGTTAGTTGGATTTCTAGGTGCATAACGTATAGGAGGGTAACTTAGTTTTTCGATGGGATATGTTTGAGATGAAAAATATATTTTTATGTGAAATCAAAACTTCAAACTTTGTGATGTCAAATACTGATCCTGCAAAATAAAAAATTACACGTATTTATATATAGGTATACACCTTTATTTCTTTCATCAAACTATTATAATATGCATATACTATATATTATTCATTTAATTTTATTGAACAAAGCCTTTAGAGTGGCTTCATCTGAGCCAATGAAGAATCACGTACACTTTACCATTTATATAGAGAATAATTTTAAAAGGTTTAGCAATCCTAGAACTGGAATACTTTTGAAACACGTGAAGTAGGATTTAGGCCACTGGTTACTATGAAAAACGCCTGTATTAACTATTAAACCACAATATTTTCTCATATTTAAAATATGACCTATTGAAAAGAAAATACGGATGCTCTAAATGTATATGTATGTAAAATATTTATAAGACTGCAGGAATTTTTAGCATGTAAAAGATGGGTCTAGCAGGTAATATACATTAAGTTCCGAGGCTATTTTCATTTGATTTTGTACGAGCATTCTGTTTATCCTTGACACCAAATGCTAACATTAATATTCAGTAAACGAATATTAATTTTGTGTTTCATTAAGTAGTCTTTATTTATAAGATTTGATATAAACATTCCTGTGATGTCATATTGAACAATTATTGAACGATTATTTGGATAGGATATACAAATGTAGCATGTCGGTTGTTAACACGGATCTGAAAAATAAATTTCTGGTCGTGAGACAATTTGTACCAATGTATTATCCCACTTATCGGATCATAGGATTGTGACAATTTCCCCCTCATAGTTGATATACATAAAAAGCCAGAGTTAATTTTTTGATAATGTGTATTTTAATTGTATGCGGCATCAAGTGCACTGTGTAATAGGTGACATGGAATTCCAACTTCCGGAATCCAGATCTGGGTAGATATTTTAATTGTTTAATCCTGATAAATGGGGTTAATTGTCTTCATATGTTCTTCGATCTGAGTATTTGAAGATCGACCCAAAATTCTATTACACTGTGTTACGGTTTGAGTGAAATGTTTCATAATTTGCTATCCACTAATGTTCCCACACACAAACGTTTAAAAAACTTTGGCGTGTAAAATTGTAAGTTTGAAACTTATACTTTTCCTATTTTTTATATATGTATGTGTGCCATTATGTAATAAACATTTGTAACTATTGCATAGTTTTCTTTATTTTAAAACTTTGGACATCAAGGATTTCTCCGATCGAAGATGAAAAACAAAAAGTTTCCAACAATTTTATTCATAGACCACCAAACCAATGTTTCGATTAACCTTAATATCCAACACAAATATTTTGTTCATACAATTATTCTATTTTGATTTACTGAAAATGCCAAGTGCCGAAGTCTGTTAAAAAAGCACCGTAGAAAAAGTGTACCAGGAATCCAGTCGGAATGCGTATGTCTTAAACTATACATTTTCAAAAAATATTAGTCCACTTTAAAAAAAAATCCTATACATATAATATAAGTTAGGATTTTGGCACTAAAACTAGAATATACAAAAAAAACACGAAAAAATGCCGATCGGGAAATGAAAGACTGATATGTCTTTAGAAATATAAAAATAAATTTTCTATCAAGTGTAGCCGTCGTTTTACCAAAATAATATTCTGATATTTTGTTTCTCTAAGTTAAAGCTCAAACAAAGTGGAAGTTAGAAAATCAGCTACGTGCCACGTTCGTCGATTATGTTACTCCTCGGTTTTCCTGAAAACAAAAACAGACAATGAAGATAGTGCAAAATTGGCCAAACACATAATATACATATGTAGTAGGTCCAACGTCCTATTTTAAATTACTCTGAAAGGCTAGGTTCAATTATCTGCGTAAAACCCTGTTTTAATGCTAGTTTATTCAGAGAAAATTCTTTTTAAAAGCTCCGTTGATATTAAACAACGCAGCGCCAACTACACGAAGTGGGCTTTTTAAGAGCGGGCTGTAACCAAAACCACTCATCGTAGATTTGATTTTATCTAAGTATGTGATGCTTGAATTAAAAACTATAAATATGTATTGATCATTCACTATAATTTCAATGGTTGTCTCTAATTGAAAAAAAAAACAATTTCTAATTGCATTTTACTATGGAGTTAAAGTTAATTGAATTGCATTTAGTTTGGCCGAGAGCTGTTACTAGCGATTTTATTAAATATTGTATATTTTACGAGTTATTTGAATAAAAAGAATTTTGCGTTCACCTTATTTTTGTTTCGTAATCACTGTCTCTGTCGTCTCACTCGAACTCGCTCCAATGAGACGAGAACACTACGCTTCTTAGCGCTAGCACTTGATATAATATTATAATTACCACGAGTAAAACAAAAAAAACATTCCTAAATTAAAACACACCGCGTAGTAAACTAAACAGATGCTATATGATTTTATTTTGCTTGATACCTATATAATTTTATTTGCCGCTGTTAGCTGTCAATAAAAAATAAAATGGTTAAAAATAATAGACGAAAAAACTCGTTCTTATAATTTTTTATCATAATATATAAAATAACACACATACAGTGTAACATTATCGAAAAAATCTTTAGAACAAGTTTAGTAGTACAAACTAAAAAATATGTTAATATTTTATCTAATTGTATTGCATCCTGCTATGCACCGTTCAAAATGCCCTTGAGTTTGTACTATAGATGCGCCGCGGTGATAGCGTTTGTTAATGAATCGGGTGGAGGGAGACGCGCGAGTAAAATCATTAAGGAGTTATTCCTAGCTGTGGGTTTTCTTCAATTACAACCTTATAAAACTTTTGTATACTTTTACACTTGTTATCTCTATTCATCACTCTGTCTAAACAATTCAAGAGAAAGAGACGAGGAAGAACATTCTTTAAAGCAGTGAAAAAGGTTGAGATCAGAATAAATAGTTTCAAACTCACAGTCAATGTCTTCACTGCGGCTGATTCTTGTATCGGTAGGCCAATACACTGGCCACGCCCACCAACAGACTTAGCAGCAGAGATCCCCACACTAACATCTGACGAACATCGGCATTAGTTATATATATATATCTCTCTTTAGTTCAGTATAAGACCAAGATAACTATAGTTTCTGAGAAACTCCACAAAACCGTGATCTGTAAATCTTAATAATAGCGGCGCATGGCTCCAAAACTTTCACACTTCACAAACACAGTTTAAATATTCATCCTTACAATTAATATTTAAAATAAACCTAATGGAGCAGATAGGGAAAAGGGGCACTTAAATAGTTTTACATATATTTACTATTATTAACATAATCTTTATAAAAGAACTTCGGAGCTCTGAAGGCTAGGCTAGAAATGAATGAAACTTACCTTAGCTCGCCCTGGCTTTTTCTCCGGGGCCGCTTTGCCCTGACCGCCCGTGCCCAACATTCGCTTGGCCAGTTTCCTTTCTACTGACTTGTCTCTGTTAGCCTTTTGTTCACACTTTTGTAACTCCTTTCTGACGCCAGTATCCTCGGGAGCCGCTGCCGCGGCAGCCCTAGCCGCCTGTAGGGCTTCGGAATTGCGCCCCATAGCGGTTAAAATACGAGATTTCCTATATAGTGCCTTCGCATTATTCGGTTGGCAAGTGAGAACTCTCGTTACGGCCTGAAAAAATTCAACAAAATCAATATCGCTGAAACTATAACATTTGCCGAAAAGTTTTGAAATATACTATTTGACCTGCAAGGCGGCATCGTAAGCTCCAGCCCTCAACTGCGCAGCGGCCATATTGTTGTGGACGCGCATGCGTTCGTCCAATAAGGCCATTAAAGCGTCAGAGGGCTGGGCCACCTCTCCGCTGGCCGTGGGCTCCGTGATGCCCCCTTCGCTCTCGTCGAGGACGTCCAGAGCCCGTCTGTACAACTGCACGGCCAGCTGCGTCTCACCACGACCGTACCACCAGTTGCCTCGGCAACGACGACGGATGCTAGAAGATTAATTATTCTAAGGTCCTCCCACATCCCACGAAGACCACAATACGATATGGCATGCTATTGTTACCTAACAAGTTTGTTACGTTTATATTATAAAATGTTAATACTCTTATTACATAAAACATTAATAGTAAGTACAATGTATATTCGACACGAGAATATCGCTTCCTTATCTATTATCTTGATAACTCAATTAGGAAAATAATTTAGAAAACCATGTAACAATGTATTACTATGGCTGATTTAAATAACTTACTTGTCCAATATAAAATTAGCAGTATTCTAACCAATGTTAATCTAATGGCACTCACATTCAATATATTAATGAAAAAGTCTCACCCGATTTCCATTCTTTCAGCAATTGTTAATGTTTCATGTTCTGGTTCTTCCTCCCAATCATGTAATTCTAATTTAACTTCTAACCATGTCTCTGGACCAATTGATGGTCCCTCATATTTTGGACTGTTTATTTCTCCAACCAAACCCAAACTGTCTCCTGGATTTAAGCCGGTGTCGCCATAGGCAAACCTTGGAGCTATTTGTAGTAAACATATTTCACCTTTGTACATTAGTGTCAATGCTAAATCAAGACCTTGTAATACCTAGAAATATTCAAAAGATGTATTAAATACCTGATTTATTTAGAACATGGTCTGGTGTACTAGACAAAAGTTAGAGAAAAGATTGATGCATTCAAGCTATGTTAGAACATAATATTTATGTAGCATCATAGCATATCAAGTGTAAATCAAAGATGGAATACTAGTATACTTTATATATCAATAATGTAAATAATAATATGTAAATAATAATATATAAATATACTCAGATTAGAACAAGATTTCAAGACATGATAAGATACTTATACATTGATTAATTCGCATCTTAATAACAGGAATAATTATTGTGTAATTTTAGATAAAATATTAACAACTAGACTTTTAACTAAAAAATATTAAAGATTCAAGGTATACTTATGAAGCAAAATTTTTAATCAATTGGTAAGCCACTAGAGAATTTAGGTTGAATTTCTAGCCAAACAATTAAGTTTTAGTTGATATTGAAAAATACAGAAGGCTCATAAAATTTATACATGAGAAAAGAACGAGTAAGCTGTAATACATACTTCATTATCACCCAAATATATCTTCACTTGGTCCCGCTTTTCCATATTTTCATGTTTCCCATTCCTGAGTCTTATTTCATAACTTATTCTGCATATATCACTTCTTTGAGGCCGTAAGCCTTCCGACTCATCACCTTTTTTAAGTATCTAAAGACAAAATTTATCCAAAATAAATACACCAATTAATCTAGAAATAATAATTAAATTAAGAAGATTAGGTATCAAATATACCTTTTTCAAAATAGACCCAGATCCTAACAGATCTTGCCACTCATTGGGACCTGGAGCCTTTCCATCTAGCTTAACCTTCTCTGCAGCTGCTGCCTCAGCCAACTTTGCTTCCTCGATTTCGTGAGCCGCTGCTGACGCTAGGTCTTCAAATGAACTACTTTCAGACTTGTCTACTAATGTACGCTCTTCTTCACTCATCTAAAAAAAAATTTTTTTATTACGCATCTTAAACTTATCTACGCAACAGTTAAGTTACCCAAGGATCTGTTACGTACAAAACACACAATTAAAAACCACATACCTTTCCACAAGATATCACAGAAATCACTTAAAAATGAAACAGTACTGTAAATAGAATCATTAATATATTTTAAATGTATTATTTTTAAAGATCAAAGTATTCTTTTTACGTGTGCAGATGACAATCCAACTTTTGCCTTACGGTAATCTGGAAGAAATTGGAATTTACAATTTACAAAAGACTTGAAATTAAAATCCCTACTATCAAAGTCATATGAATAATGTTGATACCTATCGCTGTCAGTATATTAGTATATTATTTTTATCTACAGGTGAATTAATTTTAATACTCTATGATTACTCTTGGGATAGAGTAAATTATGTAAATAAAGTATAGTGCTTTTCATGAAAGAAGTCCCGCGGATATTTTTGGAACTAAATTTGACAGGTCGGCAATGTTGTCATTCGTCGATGTTATCAAGTTCGTTTGTTGTGGTAGATTTTTGTGAATTTTTAACTAGCTTAGTGCATTTTAAAGATTGATTACAATGCCAAAAGTTGTAAAAAGTTCGGCTCGAGAAATGATATTAAAGGTGAAAGAGTTCTGTGAAGCGGAACATAAGAATCAAGGTGTTTTAATACAACTAAACAATGTTCGGAAGAGAATTGCCGCCATAACAGGTACTTTTTAGAGTTGCCATTTAATTTTTTTTGCTGTATTGATGGGACTTTTATGATATAAATTCGTTTTTGCGACAAAATTCAACAAATACATAACATGATGAAACTAGGTAACTGAAATTAAAACATATATTACATAAGCATTATAAACTTAAAGTTATTATTATTTTTAATTGTTCATAATTTAATTGCAGGTGTGTCAGAAATAACTGTAACAAGAATTACAAACGAAGGTATAACAGCGGTGTGTACTTCGAAAAAAATTGTAACCCAACAATTATGCAATAAAACTCTGAATAAAAAATTGTATTGCTTTTCTTTACCCTATTTTCTCAACTTTTCCCTGTAAGTAGGTAGAACACCGCTAATATAAGTAAATAAATATATACTTTTTATATAACAGAAATATTGTTTCATCGAAGTATGCAGAAAATAATATTACTTGATAAATTACATCTGCTAAATGTAAATAAAATAGGTAAATTTTTTACTCATAAATGGCAGCATTACGTCATGCGATTGCAGCGCCGCGTCTGGGGGACTTCTTTCGTGAAAAGGACTATATGTGCTTATCTGAATTCTGAGGTATATACTGGGCATTACTGAGGGTATGTTCCGATATACACTGCGAGTACTGTATAGTGCTCCCACTGTTCAAAAATTTGTTCCGCTATGGACTGCAGTATACAGCCGCAGCGTCCTAGGAAATATATGACGTCACAAATCCCCGCTATACTTCTACTGCGAGCACTGGCGTTTTCGAGGTAAGGTACTCGCAGTGCTTTGATCACGTGATCAATCAAAACCACTTGAATGCCTAACGGCTGATATAACTTACAGTTTAATAACAAACATTTAAAATTCTAACTTACTTTCTTTGTAGTATTAATTCAATTGACAGTTAATATTAATATAGATTTTTTTAATGCGATAATACTCCAATAATAGTTTTTCTTGTTGAATTGAAAAACTTTGATGCACTCATTTGAAAACTGTGTCGAAAAACGAAGCTGACTAGTATACTGGACTGCGTTCCGTTTTAAATTGTAACCATGTATGCTGGCTATAGAGAAACGGTTTCACAGTATACTAAATTGACGGTACTCTGTACAGTGGTCGCAGTGTATATCGGAACATACCCTGAGTATACCGTCACCGTACAGCGGCTATAAATTATACTTACGATTTCTGGAAAATTTTTGGAAAAGCACAGAATACTTTTTTGTTCTGTGGAAAATCCTTTGCTACTTGCCTATTTCTTATTATTGTAAATTTAGCAAATTAATCCTTAATTTCTTTATTTTTTCCTTCAATTACAGAAAATAATATTAATTTTAAATTTCTTGTAGTGTTTATAAGTAAGTCATTCTGTAATATGCAGAAATATGAAAAACTTGAGAAAATTGGAGAAGGTACATACGGAACAGTTTTTAAAGCTAAAAACAAAGAGACTCATGAAATAGTCGCCTTGAAGCGAGTTAGACTCGATGACGACGATGAAGGAGTGCCATCATCGGCATTACGTGAGATATGTCTCTTAAAAGAACTGAAGCATAAAAATATTGTTCGATTATACGATGTTCTACACAGCGAAAAGAAGTTGACACTAGTTTTTGAACATTGTGACCAAGACCTAAAGAAATACTTTGATAGTTTAAATGGTGAAATAGATTTGGATGTAGTAAAGTCATTCATGTATCAGCTGCTACGAGGGTTAGCTTTCTGCCACAGTCACAATGTACTTCATCGGGACCTTAAACCTCAAAACCTATTGATCAACAAAAATGGAGAACTAAAATTAGCAGATTTTGGCCTAGCTAGAGCTTTCGGCATTCCAGTCAAGTGTTATTCAGCAGAAGTGGTTACCCTTTGGTATCGTCCACCTGATGTTTTATTTGGAGCAAAACTTTACACAACAAGTATAGATATGTGGTCTGCCGGTTGCATATTTGCAGAACTAGCTAACTCTGGCAGGCCTCTATTTCCAGGCTCTGATGTTGATGACCAGCTAAAAAGGATTTTTAAGCTTCTAGGTAACATTTTGTTAAATTATTTAAAAGTTGTTGATTGTATTGTATACATTATAAGACCCTCTATATGTCTCTATACGTAAAAACTAAACACTTTATTATTACTATTTATGACAGGAACACCAAATGAAGATACGTGGCCTGGAGTAACTCAGCTGCCAGATTATAAGCCATTACCAGTTTACCAACCTAGCTTGGGTCTTGCTCAAGTTGTGCCCAGATTGTCTGCTCGTGGGAGAGATCTTCTGGCTCGTCTACTTACTTGCAACCCAGCATTACGAATGCCAGCTGATGATGCAATGGCACATGCTTACTTTCATGATTTGAATCCTTCTGTGAAGAATGACAGGTGTTAACAGTCAATACACCCTTATAGGTGTACTTCTGAACTGCTTTTTAGTGCTAAAAATAACGAAACTGAAGATGATGTACAGGAATACAATGATGAACAGTGAATTTTTTTTAATGTTTAATTTATTACTAATTATTTTGTAGTTCCTCTAAAAACATATTAGTGAAAGTGTAATCAGTGTAAGGTACTAGGTTTGCATATTCTTAAAAAAAGCCAACATTTTTAAGAATTATAGTCCTAAACTGTCATAAACGGTTTTGACTGTTACAAGTTTATGATCATAACCATTTTATGAACCGTGATTTACTTTCTGATTTCAGAAATCTAAACTTTTCTCAATTACCATATTACATCATAGTTTATTTATTACTATATATTGAACTTAGTAAACGTCTGTATTTTTTACAAATGTTTGGCTTTAGTTATGAAAGTTCGATTATGACACAATAGGAGTTGATAATCAGTTTGCTATGTGATTTTACTTAATTTTCTTTCTATAAATAATTAGTTATGAACTTTCAATAAATATTTAGTTGTGACAAGATCTAAATTTGATTGTTGACACTTTCAAATTTTGAAGACTAAACAGTGTTTGAATTGTCTTTTATGCTTATTCATATTAAATATAAAATTTAACCCTTATTTACAAGCTTATTAGTTATAAAATTGTTTGTACAGAAATACTCTTCAAAATCTCATAATTTTGTGGAACTTTGTATAGCTTACTGTAGCTTTATGTTTTTTTTCTATATAAGATCCTAATAATTGTGGATTAAGCACTTCAAACATTTGTGAATAATTATAAAATCATCTTAGCTTTAATTAAATGCTTTACTTGGTAATGATCTCATTTTAACTAAAACTCAGTAATGATAAAAGTATTGTTAGATTAAGTCCTTTAAAAAAAACTTACCATGTAAGACAAAAGTTGTCTTAGATTCTGATAATCAATAGGTATTTTAATATGATTAAGCTAATTGTATAATATTTTAAAATAAATAAGAATATTAGGTTATAAGTATTTTTTCTATATGCTTTCCCCTTTTTTATAAGACATAACAACTCACATCTACTATTTCATATAATCACAACATTTCCATTTCAGCTCTTTTCCTCTTTCTATGATTGGCTACCATAGTAGCAGTTGTCAATAATGATTCCCCTCTCTTAAGCCAAGAAGATAAAGCTTTTTCTGTTGTCATAGCTGCTAATGTATGATCTCTCTCACATTCTGACAATGGTTGTAATGCATTGATAGAATCAGTTGCTACACTAGCTGATAGAATCATCTTAAATCTCTGTCTAAAGGTCTGAAAATAGCAAAATTAGGTAACTACTAAAGGCAAATGGCATGAATTATCTTTTTTTTTAAATATTACATACATTTACTAGAGTGGTTGCTACCTCTCCTTTTATATCATATTTTGCAACATAACACCCTAGTTCGTAGAAGTATTGAGCTAATTTATGCATATCTACAGTACATGCATCAGCACTGAATATTTCTCTGTAAGTTTCTTTGTAAACTTTAGGCAAATCTACTGTTACTAGTGGTGGCCTCCTTGAAGATAAAGACTCTGCCAGCCATATAGGTATTTCTACACTTGTTCCAGCTTTCAAATCGTCATCAGTACATGATGGATCCAGAAACCCTGTAATTTGCTAGTAAGATTAGGATATATTGCTCAAGCTTTTGCATGAGACAAAAGACATAAGACAAAAAAAACCCTACCTAACTTGGGCAAATCGTGTAGAAATTTACAAGGCACTTTTTCATTACTAACTAAAATATCTGTGACAGATAGATAAGACATTTTGTTTTAAAATTTAGAAAACATATTTTTAAAATAATTTAATGCAAAACAACAAGCTAAACATAAGCACACGCTGAGAAAAAAAATTATACAGATTCATCATTCAAATTTGAAATTTAAAGTTTTTTTTTTTTTTTTTGGAGTTTATGGCCTGGTATCTAGACCTTTAGGCCAGAAATTTAAAGTTAATAATTTATAAACAACAGACTAGACTTAATGGCAAAGCGTGACTTATGTCATTCCCATACAAATTCGTTTAGCATTAGTGGGCTGTGGCCTGTGGGACAAACCTGTCGAATAGTCAATAGTGACTTGTTTCAATGTTTTCCCCTGTTTATTGTCTTTTTTGACAAACGACATTATTTTCATATTTGATAATTGACATTCAGTAAAATAAGAAATGCTATTTTCTTTTAAATATAATAAATAATTACTTATAGTTATTACTAACAATTACACAAAACAATTTAACATGTAGTAAAAAGGTTAATCATCTACAAAATAACAATGCTTCGGTGTCTGCCTTTACGAATTTCTATTCGAGACAGCTTAATTTTAATAATTTTAGTGCTATTTAATACTATTCACGTTACGGATATGGGTAATATATTTTGACTAAATAATGCTATAATATAATTTGAAAATGTATATATTATATTAAGTTAAGATATTCTTGCAGCAAACAATGAAATGGATATTCAGAGTAAGCAAAGTAAGACAAAGGAAGAGAATGGAAGTAAACTAGTTAATTTTAATGGAAATGATGATTATTTAAAGAATTGTCCATCAGCAGATGAAGAGAATGAAATAAATTGCTATGAGCTAAACTATCCTTGTTTGGCCTGTGACAGGAGTATTGATTGTGTTTATGGAGCTCTTTTTAATTACACTTGCTATGTTAAAGCAAAGGTGACTTGCAAGGTATGTATTACATTCCAAATTGTAACTAGGATAGTCCACAGTTCTGTGTACTGTTTTAATAATTCACTGACATTAGTTATTTTTTTCCAATGAATCAATTTTCTTAATATAAATTAACTTTTGATTTAAACTTTTAAATGATTGATGATCAAAATATTATATTTTAAGGTTAAATCGCCTCATATTTTTTGCAATCATTAATAATTATTGATATTAATCAATTTTTTAGGGGACAAGATCGTTCAACAAAACAGCACAATGCAGATTTTGTTATCAAACTGATAAGTGGGAGCACAGATGTGATCAAAAAGCTAGCTGTAATTCTTTGGCATCTCCTATAAAATATTATTTGTAAGTAGTTATTACTAAACAGTTGTCAGATATTTGAAGTGTGCAAATAAAAAAACTATTTTTAGTAAACTTTATTATACAAAAAATGTGAGAAAATGATTAATGAATAAGTTTTTATTAACACCATTATATTTTTGTATAAATGTAGTAATTTTTGTTGCAGAACAAACTGTACAGTTTCTGATGATATTATTTGCTTAGGAAAGAGGAGGTTTTTGAAAAAAATTAAGTGTTCATGGACAGCTGGAACACATTGGGGCACTGCATTGGTACTTGCCTTGACTCTTGGTGGATTTGGAGCTGATCGATTTTATTTAGGACACTGGCAAGAAGGCATTGGAAAACTGTTTAGTTTTGGTGGCCTTGGTGTTTGGACGTTAGTTGATGCTTTATTAATAGGTATTCACCACCTTGGCCCAGCAGATGGATCTCTGTATATTTAAGCAATAAATATTGTAAGGAATAGCAGTGTATTTATATTCATTTACAATGATTGTATACAAGGCTGACGAGTTCAGCTTTTTTTAGGCCAGTTAATGCTGGCAAACCATCAATATTATTAAATTGTAAAATTTCCTTTAACTGCGATACAGTGTACTTTTCAATATGGTTTTTTGATAACCTATATTGAAACAAACCTAAATCTATATCAAGTTTTGATTTTTTACTACCTTCACTAGAAGACTTTGAAGCAGTTCTTTTAATAGCAAGTTCTCCAAATGGACCAAACATTTCTTCAAATAAATTTTCATTAACATTTTGAAAAAAATTAGAGTTAGGTTTAGTTGTATCAACAAATGGTTCAATTTCCTCTTCCTCTAAAGCAATTGCTTCAATAGCTCTATATTCAGATTGTAACTTTGGATTTGCAAACATGTCTGGCTTATAATCAAACTGTATACTGCTCAATAAATCTTTCATCACAACTTTATGAGCTGGTTCAATAGAACTTTCATCTTCATCTTCAATGTTTAAATCTCTTATATTTTCAACAAATGGAATATGTATTACATCAAATCCAATTGCAACATCTAATCCATTTGGATTTCTACAGGGATTCAGAGCCACGATTGTAGGTCTTGCATTTACTCTTGTACATAAAACACATATTGCAACCATATCAAGATCGGAGCAAGCCTTGTGCATAGCATTAAATGCTACTGTTGATCCTTCTATATTTTTTTCAGAAGGGTATAAGAAATAGCCAATTTTAAGAAACCATTTTTCTTTACAAATAATACCTGCCGGTTTAAAACCTAACAGTCTCAGCATAGGAGGGCCAAAAGGATTCTTCATTGATTTAATTTCATCTGTGCTAAATTCAACATGTTCCCCTCCATATTCTTGAGAGAATAGAAGTTCAGAATTTAATAGAGGAAGTTCTTTGGAAGAAGAGTCTATATCTTCAGATTCTATGGTAACTTTTGTCATTTTGGTGACATTAGTTACTACTGCATTGCTTTCTCTATCCAAATTAATTTTTCTGTGATGGTTATGTCCTGCTTTTTTTACAAGTGAATAAACTCCTACACTAATTGAAAACCCTTCAGCAATTTCAAAGCTCAGGTTAGAAACTGCTAAGCGACGATGAGACTCTTTATACATAACCTTTTCAATTTCAATGCTATCAAAAATTGGTTCAGGTAATACAGGATCCTGCCCTTTATAAGCTTCTTTTAGAAAGTTTATATAAAATGAATCAATATTGTAGTCTGTCTGAGCTATATTTAGTATGACTAAATCAACATTAGAATCAGTTAAATCTCTTACACGTTTCAATGTAGGTGTCTGGTCGGCAACAATGGGTGTTATTTTTAACTGCGTTAGCAAGATGACTTTGTAAGATGATATTTGCTTTTTACAATTTGCAAATGTTTTGCTACAATGCCAGAGAACATCTGATAACTTTAATTCTTTAGCTTTTTTGTATGAATGAATGTCAACATTTTTAAGCTTCTTAAATTCTAACAGTGCTGGTAAGGACAAAGGAATGAATTCTTTTACCCCAGGGGACTCTATTAAACTTTGGGCAGTATTTTTATCATCCACTCCATACAAATAAACCCCCAAAGTTTGAGCACTACCGCTTCTGAGACATTGTCTGTAAAAGCGACATGTCGCGTCAAGAGCAAGCTTCACTACATTGTTTTCCTCCAATAAATTAATTAAAATCATTGTAGCAGGTATACCTCGATACGTTGGCACTTCACCAAGTTCCTCATCAGAATCCATCCTAAAATACTTGATAATTCTTTACATTAATATGTATTGGAATTTGTAATACCTTCGAGGCATAGAATAAAATAATTTGCTAAAGCTTGAGGTATTTTATGATTTATCAACTCATAGAAGTTAGAACAGCTTATACGAAGTCTATTCCAGTCGGTTCGTCAGCTTAGCACAATACACAGTAAAAGGCGTTTTATGTTTGATTATACCGATTCCCGATGCCCGGTTAAGTTACTATCGCTACTTGTCTTAAGTTCAACCTGAAGGTCTGAGTCAATTATTGAATAAATAATTTATTATAAGATGACTCATAATTTAAGTCAATAAGCATTTAAACATGTTGTACATGATTTAAATTTAAAAGTTCTTTTTTAATAACGATATAGATTATAGATCAGTTATTAAAGTTATAGCTTTGAAAATGGCGTAATTTTAGGTTTATTACAAACGCTTATTAAATCATTAAGATTTACAACACTGAAGTAAAGTAAACAAAACAAATAGACAAAAAACCTAAATTAAACCGATGCTAATGACAATTAACAAAGATTGACATACGTAGATTTATAATATCATTCTCTACAATAAGCATAGAATATGTAACAAGGTTTGTTGATTAAAAACTGTGAAATCCCAATAATATCAAACTACATATTATAAACACTTTGTACACGTATAATTTATATATGTATCGTATATTATAGGGTAGTGATGGTCATGGATAGCTGTACTATATAATGTATAAGCTATAATATTTGCAAGAAAATGAAATCGTGTTAAATTACGGTTTTTATCTAACGGTTATTTCGTTTTATTTAAATATATTGTGAGTAGATGCGGTGACTTAGAGGAAATACGCCTTTTTTTAAATACATAGAGACAGAGACAAGACTCATTAAAATTTTGAAGATTATTAAATACAAAGTAATAAAAGTACAAGCTTGCAACCATTCCCATTTTTTACAAATTTATTTATTAATTTTATGGAAAGCGCTTAGATTATTATAGTACCAGATAAATATTGCAATAACACAATTATATTTTTTGTCAATTCTAGTGTGAACTCTGTTGAGGAATTGAAACGAGTAAGGATATGAGCGGTTGCTTGAAAGTTTACTTTCAAGCACCCATTTCAAGCATCATATTCTAATATCACAACGATAATTATTATTATGATTACCCTTCGAGTATAATAATTCTTATTTATGTTCTGAAGGAGGAGCGACGGCTACGAGTGTGCGCAGTAAACATCATTGCAAAACGAGCCTGCGCTGTTTGTCATTAGCTCACGGGCTTACGCCGGGTTGGGTGTTCGAAGAGCGTATCTAAACTTTAAAGAATTTTAGGTCAGGTTGCCGGCAACCGACTACTTAGGCGCGTCATAAGGCGCCGGGTCATACTTAATAGCTGATAGTGCACGCGTGCGCGACATAGCGCGCGCGCGGCGCCACTTGCGCCCAACCACGAGCCGAGAGCATGCAAAGAGCACGGTGCTGCCGCGCGTAGCGAGCCAGGCCGTGCGCGCTATAGCCATGGGCTGCGCTTCGTCCGCTGAGGAGCGCGCCGCCCTCGCGCGAAGCAAGCAGATCGAGAAGAACCTGAAAGAGGATGGCCTACAAGCCGCCAAGGACATTAAGCTGCTGCTCCTAGGTAAGCAGCTTTCGTTTGCGGGCTTTGCGCGCGCATACCCCGCGCCCGCTAGTTTCATATCGACTCACTAGGAAGGCTGCTGATGACGCATTTGTAAACTGCTTGTTGCTTTGTTTTCTATACGCGGATGCTAATCAAAGAATTTCAAAATCTATTATTTTTTATTAGATACCCAATAAATAAATCCTGTCCACAAAAATTTGTCTTTCCTGTGTAAGACTTACCTTATTAGAAAGGAGTCTATTAGAAATTTCATGCTTCAACATTTTTTACTCGAAATACTTTGGAGTCGACTGGTTCTGTAGTCGTAAAGATCAAAATTATTAAGGTGAAAAAAGTCTGCACTAAATTATTAGTTATTGTCTAAATAAAATACTAAATCAGGCCTGTGAAAAAGTTGATAAGGAATTATTTAATCGTGTAAACGCGTGAAAACATTTGAATGGTTTCTTCCTCTTCTTATATTTTTCTTCTTTAGGGGCGTAAATACAGTATTATTAAAATAAGAAAAATTATATGTGTATGGCTTCTGAGATAACTTTTTTATAACTAGGTAAACGAAGTAGAGATGTCAACTAAGTATTTGTGTTTTTATTTAAAGGGTCGACTGACCGACCTTAATGATTATAATTTTTTGGCTATTCGGATTATTTATTATATATATATGTAATACAGATATACACATCGCTATTCAGGAGAGAATGATTGGCTTCCGGTGAAGAAGTACAATATTATTATGAGCTTTCTTATTGTAACTAGGAAAACTGCCGTTATGTACAATAATACACTTTGATATGAATTGAGTAATTATGTCTAGTAAAACATAGATTACTGTTCAGCTAACACTGAGTGATATGAGAGATTCGTTTCGCCTAGTTATTGCTACAAATGTTGTTGTAGGAGTACCGAAATTATTTGCTAGTAAGTAACATAAATTCAGCTTAAGTATTGATATTATTATTTTCTATCGTTCCTGTATTTTGGTATTTACAGAAAGTATTTGCAAAAAATAAATGTCTTAAACAGGAATATAGTCAAGTTTTACAATGAATTTTGAATTATTTTTCATCAAAGTATTCACGACGACGCGTTGACGCATGTGTGAGCGAGGGGGAACGAATTTACCCGAACGTAACCGATTGTCAGTCGAGCGGGGCGCGGTCGCTGTCAGTCGTCACGGAGTGTAGCTGGTGCTTGTCATACGGCCGCCATTATCTCATACAAATTCACAAAATCAATTAAATTGTACGTTATCGTTACGCGTTAAAGTGTAGTGGATGAAGTAATTGTGAAAATCACGAGATCGTGATAAATTCTACTGTGCTGTGACGTCAAGTCGAGCTTGTGCTAAGTGGTTACAGTTAGGTTACAGTGTTGAGTGTTAGGCGAGTAGGGTGGCTCCGGTAAAACCGGAGGCGCAAGACGCGTGTGGAGCGTATGCAGAGGGAGCGGTGAGATCGCGCCCGGCTCGGGAGTCGGGGCGGAAGGCGGTCTGGGCTAAGAAACAACTGCCGACATGGGGTGCACTCAGTCGGCCGAGGAACGCGCGGCAGCCGCTCGGAGTAGACAGATCGAAAGGAACTTGAAAGAAGATGGAATCCAAGCTTCCAAAGATATAAAACTTTTGCTGCTAGGTACAGTACATTCGTTATAGCTTATGGAACTTGACCGCACCCATGTATTCAAATCACAATAAATTAAGTGATGTTACAAATGAAACTTGAAATCCATAAATATACAATTTTACCGTGAGACGGCTTCCTAGCCACGCATGTTTTGACGAGAGCCTACAGTATGTATTGCATATTATTCTGAATACATACATTAGCTTTCTCCAACCTAATCAATATGCCGGCTTGCACCTATTCCGCGTTAAAATGAAAGTGTATTGGCATAATAGTAATTAGGAAATTCACAACATATAAGTCAGATAATTTGTCAGATTGTTTTTATGACCTTACAGAATATCTCTGTTCCTTTGAAAGCTAAGCCAGTCAAAGTAGTAAAGATGTTAAAAAACCAGCTCAACTTTCTTAAAGTAACAATAAATGAGTGTTTTTTTTAACAAATAATCACTATTTTTAACAAATCTTCATGTAATGACTCTATCTTTAATAATTTATATTAGTTGAAAAGCTGAAAAATCTAATTTGTGCTACTGGTAAGTCAACCTATAACAATTAAAAAACCAATAAATATTAATAAAATATGTTTCTTATTTAACAAAATGAATGTGAATACGCTTTTAAACACACACAATTTGTTAGAAGTAATCACTAGTTGCCTACTGCTAATAAACTAGTTATATTAATGTAAAAATATAATACCAACAAAAAAATATTCATAATATTTATTACATATGCCAATGATTCATACATCTTCTACCGCATTTACCATGGAGAGTGTTCAGAGGAATTGTTCGGTCTAATACCTGCAGCTGAGTTCCATCATCGGACGTCAAGGCAAAATACAAAATACCATCCGTATCACCTCGACGTCCGTCGTTCCACAACAGAGCGTTTTCTAAGGCAGTTTTTGCCGCGCACCACCACTATGTGGAACCAGCTGCCCACAGAAGTATTTCCGAACAAATTCGACTTAGGGTCCTTCAAGAAAAGAGCGTACCAATTCTTGAAAGGCCGGCAACGCACTTGCGAGCCTTCTGGCATTGTGAGTGTCCATGGGCGGAGGTATCACTTAACATCAGGTGAGCCTCCTGCCCGTTTGCCTCCTATTACAAAAAAAAAAAAAAAAAAAAAAAAAAAAAAAAAACATACCATACATTATTCAGAGTAATATTAGTTAATTTATTCCAGTATTCTCTCAGTACAGGCTTTATTAAACATACATATTTGGCATCTAATGGCCAAAGAAAAAAAAATCCCTACTGACCCAAGTATTTGATATGTGATACAATTTGTTCTTAAATTAATGACAGATCAAACACTGAACAGAATTTTTAAAATAAAATATTGCATTTTTATCAATATTGTCAATATAGATGACATACTGGGCATACATCAGATGTTCTTTATGTTTTTAAAAATCTTAATATACTTCTATTTGCACAGTTTGTATCTGTACAAAAACATAAGTATTCTTCACAGATTATTGAAATGTAAATAAAAATATCTTCAGAAATAATAATATAGGCACTAAAGGGACATCTTATTCTTTTATGATAAGAAGCAACACTGTCATAATTATTATTGTACTTTCTAAATGCCAAAATCATATTTTAAATATTTTTAAGTTTGTACTAATTATCAATGTTAAACTACACAACTGACAAAAATTTCATGCATGGACTATATTTGACACATTTGGAAGACAAGCCGAGTTTTCCCGTGCTATTACATATGTTTTTCATAGTTAAATAAATACTTGCACCATCACAGTGAAATCAATTTACAAGATCTATTTTGTAATAGGATTTTAATGAATGTAATGCCTTGTGATTCTCAATTGCACAGTTCATTGTAGCAATTGCAATATTGAATCAAACTGGCCTGTGTAGGTGATATCTCTAATATACAAGAGGTCAGGGATCGGATATTCAATGATTCAATTAGATAAAGGCACAGGGTCACTCAGATCAGGCCTAATAATATTTTAATGATATATAACACCTTATCATTATGTTCTTTCCTGATGTCAAATTTTTGCAATTGGATTTATTACATTGTGCACAAATCAATGATAAGGCAATGGGTTTACTAGGAATTTACCCACTTATACCCCTATAAATGCCTGTTGCCCTCTTTCTATTATAAAATATGCACTGTTTTTTTTAACTAATGTCTCTTTATAACAATGTAAACATAATTTAATAGAAAGACAGCAACGGGTACTTTAATTAAGAAACATAAATTACACTAATCTAATTTAATACAATAAGCAATAACCCCTAATATTATATAATATAGTGTTTCAATCCTCACCTGTTAATATAAAGTATTAGTTTTAATTAATTAATAATTGAAATGTATTTCAATCTGTTAGTGATAGCAAATAATAAATGTAAAATTTCTTGGTTATAAAAATTATCCAGTAAGTTAAATTATACTTTGAGTCATAGATAATATATTTTATGGCTTTTGAGACTTTATGGCGCGTCTAAACGGGCCATGTTTTGCTGCAATTGATGGCTGCAACACTGTGGCCGGCAACATTGCAAACAATAGCAGCCACACTATGCAATATTGCAGTAATGTCCCGGCCATATAGCCAAACATGTTTTGTATAGCCACATATGGCCGATATTGCCGATGGGTGGCCGGACGATCGCTAGGCTATCGAATTCAACTGCAATATTGCACAGCCAGTTCTATTGTTGTTTCAGTCACTCTCTTTGTTATGGCACAGTGTATCCTTTTCTACGCGACATGCCGTTTGCTATGAGTGAAGTGTGCCTGTTGCTATATTCTATGTTTTGCGATCAGCTGCATTTTGACGTTAAATTAAATATTAATTAAAATTCAAAACTCAAATTGTCTACAGTTTCACGCCTATTTAAGTAAGGTCGAATCCACAATCTCTTCTTTTTTTATTTCCTTTTAAAACAATATAAGCTGCTGCGATCAGTGTGATTTCGTCAGCCATTGTTGCCGGTTTGTGTGGCCCGTTTATGAGTCTGCATCATGGGCCATACTATTGCAGACATATTGCAACACGTGGCCCAGCCATAGATTGTTCGGCCATCAGCTGCATTAAAATATTCTTCTAATGGCCGGACAATTAGTTGCCAACAGTGCAGCCATCAATTGCAGCAAAACATGGCCCGTTTAGACGCGCCATTAGACATATGCATTGTTATTTGCAATAATTTGACTGACAATGCTGATTGTCCAACTAAAAAAAAAGTAGACATTACAAATGGCTGGTACTTTTTTTACAAACTTAAAAATGATATTTGATAATTTTTTATATTCTTTTTGGTACATCTAATGCATTGTAATTCAAATTCATGGTTTATGTTTGGTTGGCAATTAACTGACTTTATATCACTCGTTTTATTACAGCGGCTGTGTAAACGTTTTAGTCTGAAACTCTATGATTTACAGATTTTAAAGATTTCTGTGCTATTTTTACTATTGTAAATAAAAAAGATTTTCTTTGTTATAGGTGCTGGTGAATCTGGAAAAAGTACGATAGTTAAACAAATGAAGTAAGTTGAATTTGTGTTTGTCTTGAATTAAGTTAAATGCTTTGACATGTTACGGAAAATCATAAAAATTATAAAAATCCTTAAGGCGATATAATTGTTTGAATATAATATTTATACAATTATTCTTGCAACAGTATTGCTATTGTTAATCCTCTAATCAATCAATAATAAGACAGTTTACAAGACCATCCGATCTGTACTCACGATATAATATTATATAGATAATACTTTATCGACATAATCAATACGCTTTCAACATATAGTAGATAAGATTGTATATTACGAATTGTTTCGCATATCATTCTTTATATTCAATAATTTAAGAAGATATTGAAATATCGTCCCACGGATTTACCCTGCGCAGATTTTTAAACATATAATTCAACAATTAGTTCAGATACAATTACGACTTTAATCTCCGTCGACTGGTTAAAAATGGAAACTTTCGTGTCAAAAGAAATATTATTTGTTGTTACATAATAAATTCAAAATTTGTTTCTTGTCGCCCAGGTAAGTAATAGCGGCCGTTACGTAGCTCAGTTTTCAGTTTTCATTCTATAAACATTAATTATTATAATATTAACTTATGAGTAGGTCTTGGCTCTCGTGACGCATTGGAACATATTTACAAAAATCTTTTACGTACGCCTATATGTCTGCTTTCAATATGTACGGCATGTGTCAGCCACAGGAGGCTGTTCACCTACTTGCCTATTATGTTGACAAATGATCAAGAAACAGATACAGAAATCTGTAGCGCCACTGATTTACTTATTGATCACTGTATAACGCTAAAAAAACTTCGTATGGCATATAAAAAGTTGGAAGGCCCTTCTTCGATATAAAAAAATAAGTAAAGTTCATACCCAGGACAAGGTGACTGATATTTGGCAAAAAGCATAAAATCGGCTTTGATCTGTGCTGCCTGTGACGTCAGTGTAACCGAATGTTAATCCGATAGCTATGTAACAGGACTGTGATGTAATATTGCACATTTAAAAAAATATGTTTTAAAGATACAATCTAAAATTTTGTTTAATTCAATCGCATGATTAATTATCGATTTGATAGCGTGGGAATTTATAAAAACTTGCGATGCTCTGTCATTAACGTTTAAACTACTTTTTTATTACATTAACTTTCTCTTATTGAGGATATTGTAAATCTAAAATGTATATACATATTATATAAAACGTTGAATTCAGGTAAAAGTTGGCTCCTTTATTACGAAAACGGAAATACCAGGCTTTCAATTGGATCCTAGAAAAACATAACATTCACATTGGACAACCTGCATTTATTTTTCTTATTGGCCAAATAAAAAGGGGAATTTCAAATACCAGGGAATGAGGTTTAGTTTCTCTTACATGACGTTAATATTCTTATCTGTACCTACATCCGACTCAATAGTAAACGGCTTTAACTATAGACAAGAAGTGACCTTCCTCTACAAGTAAGCCAATCTCAATAAATTAAGTAGGGTATAAAAAGACAAGTCTGATACAATTAATCCAGACTGATTAATTAATGATCTGTCTGGAGGAAGATATTTAATTAATTTAGGATTTTTTTAGTGTTACGAGCAGCCCAAGGTTTAAGTAATACTCTAGATATGATGATCGATTTTGTCTATCGAATATAAGCAGGGGTTTTTTTTTAATTGTTCTCGGAAAGAACCCGTGTATGTAACCGTTTTTTTTAATAGCGTGACACAGACAAGTAGCAAGTTAAATGCTTTTAGTCGGATCGAAGTTTCACAATAGTGGTTGCAATTATTAAAAGACTAATCATAAACAAATGACTCGATCCCATGAGTCATAGGTATTTCCCACTGGCTTTAATGTTTTAGTACAAATAAGCGAAAGTGTAATAGGCTGTTCGTGTCTCTTATCGGTTTTAAGGTTAATAATTGGCACTTGTTAATTTCTTTATTCAAATGTTTTTAAGTGTTTAGTATTCATAATTGTTTAAAGTCAGGTAGATTACCTCTTATTCCGAAGTAAGTTTCGGACTGTTAAAGTCGTAGTTTTAAAGGCCGGCAACGTATTCGCGAGCCCTCTGGCATTGTGTGTCCATGAGCGGTGGTATCACTTAACAACAGATGAGCCACCAGCCCGTTTGCCCCCCGGTTCTATAAAAAAGAAGTCTTAAAAGAGTTTAGTTTTATAAATGAAAATTATATATGTGAGTCAGTCATCCTTTACGGAATACGGATCTCTGGGCGTACATACCAGACAATTATAACGTGACTTGCTATCAAAAAGCATATTCCTTAAACAAATTGTATGCCAAGCGATAGATATTGTTGTGAGTGTTTGGGTGAGAAACCACGAAGCGATTTTGAAGTAAGCTTACCCATTGTTCATCCAAGGGTGCTTCTCGCAATGGCTCTAACAGCTAACGCTGCGTCGTGTCGAGTGACGTGAGCTATTGTTGTCTTCCCCTTACGTTTAATGTGTCGCTAATCGAGTCGGGTAACGATAATCTTTGAGATATTCGAGTTAGAAACTAAACGTAAAATTATACATTTGGATTAGAGCGCGAATTTCCTCAGACAGGGATTTTGTAAACCTGTTGATTAGTTCTATATTCTTTTGAAGATTATATTTTTAGGTCTGGGTTTCTGTAACTGTTCCATGATCATTTGTCAACATAATAGGCAAGTAGGTGATCAGCCTCCAGTGCCTGAGATACACCGTCCACTTTTTGGGTCTAAGCCTCCTCACGATATTTTCCTTCACCGTTCGAATGTTAAAAATCAAAAAGGCAAAGTCAAAATAATTTATTCAAATAGGTAACTCAATGTACACTTATGAACGTCAAAATGCGCACATAGAAAGAAAGTCCATTGGTGTACAGCCGGGGCCCGAACCTACGACCTCAGAAATGAGAGTCGCACGCTGAAGCCACTAGGCCAAAAAGGCTCAAGCTGCAATTTAACTGTTGGAAATGGACCTTTAGGAATAATGTTATTATTATAATTATTTTTCCTACAGAATTATTCACGAGAGCGGCTTCACAAATGAGGACTTCAAACAATACCGGCCGGTGGTTTATAGCAACACAATCCAGTCACTGGTCGCCATACTGCGCGCCATGCCTAACCTGGGCATCACCTATGGGAACAAGGATCGTGAGGTAAACAATTTATTATCACCTTATCAATATTTGGACCATTTTGACCTTACATTATAACCTGCTTCTGGTTTAAAATTTTCAAGTAACTTGAACTATTGTTCATACCGTACGTACCATCTAATTTGGTCTAATCATTGAGAGAACTTGTCTTTTTAATCAAAGCATTGACACAATTTGACAGAAGCAGGCGAGAAATGTTATAATTCAAATTACAGTGTTTTATGACGAAAATACAACATAGCAACTACGAGACTCTATTTATGAACAAAGTTAAAAATATATAATATTAATTTAGGTTACTATCCACTCAGGACTTGAAACAGTTATGAAAACTCGTAACACGCCTAATAATGTTGTAACGTAATGGGGCACCATTAAATTCATTAAAAGCTTTAAGTTTAAAAATAGCCAAATTATCGTTCGGAGTGTAATCAAAAATGTTGTGAGTTTATCAAATTATTAAGATAGTAAGATGCGTGTATAGCATTGCGCATTAGCGTGTTCTATCAGCAAATTTTTAGTTTTATTTAGGGGACTATTTTTTCGTATGGCTTTAGAGATAGATATTATAGGAATAGTTTCAACATTCCGAGCGTTGCATCCAAATTATTTGTTCAAAGATTATTGGAATAAAGGCTACTTTGTCTTTGGATAGGAATTTGGTATTGTCCCCCTTATAACACGGAGATTATATGTCAAGTTATATTTCTGTAGTGTATAATGATTTGTCAAGCCCATATTTTGCGTAGCTTTGCGTCTGTTTCAAATGGCTTGTTATAAAATTAAACTAAATAAATTTATTAAAATCGTGTTCCTAGTTTTTGAATTATGTATTAAAAAAACGGTTTTACGAGAGTAATCCTACATCGCCAATACCTATAACACGGTCCGGGTCTACCGCGTTATATTATTATCTATCAAAATCAGACTGGCGGGCAAAAGACTTATATATCCATGCATATTCCATTCCATATTATATATCGTGAGGTTATTGTTCGATTTCACAATAGTTATCTTAAACCTGCAATACCTGTCCAACAATCAAAATTACCTTGACGCTAAATTAACAAGAGAAGTGCTTTCTAAATATGTATTTAAAAAAATAACATTATATAATGTTGTATTTAGTATATCCCGAATATGTCGTATTGCATGTTTAAAATAGCAAAACCTAAAACAGCCGTTACCCAAACAAAAACCTTTTTGTACGAAAAAATATTTTAACGTTCTCTAACATTGAGAGTGTCCATAGTGGCGGTATCACTTAACATCAGGTGAGCCTTCTGCCCGTTTGCCCTCTTTTCTATAAAATAAAAACTTAGAATTGGGTCCGTCAACCTTATGGCATTCAGCCATTTTTCTTAATTCTTTGTCTGCAAGACCAAAAAATAAATGCTTCCTCAGGATTAGAGCCTAAAACAAACAGTTTAACGACTATATTTAACACAAAATGACGAAAAGTTTGGAATTGACATTCAAAGCCATACCTATTGCATCATCACTTTTTATCGGCATATGGAACAAAATAACAATCAGGCGATACAGAATGTTCTGACTTTATCTTATTTTTACTTTAATTCTACTGATACAGATACTAGGTTTAAAGAAACTGTTCTTACCAATTTTAACGACTTTATTATTTTTAAACATTTTTGAAGGAAAGAAATGATTTTACATGGATATTAGTAGGAAACATCACTTAAATGGAAATCTTAAATTTTAACTATTACTACTTACTATACAGGATATTTCTTATAGACGTAAATGTATTCTATATCATAAATTAATATTTTACCAAACTCATGTAAGCTACTATACACATAATTACCTTAATTGAGTGCTATAAAATGCTATATGGTAATGACTCTATCTGGCTTTGTTCGCCTATAGATCGATGATACTACATACGTTCAAAGTAATAGCTTGGTTTTCCACGAATAATTGCAGATCAATACTTCTGATCGCAATATGCTTGTTACGCGTTTATCATTTGGAAACAATGGCGCGGCCAGAATATAATTTTAGACTCTTTGTTGTCTCTCATTGTTTTAATGAAGGACGATTCAGGTGCATAGTTTAGAACCTACTAAAACTGGTATGTCATCCGGCATACAACGCAATAGAGAGTTAAACGCGAAGAAAATAAAAGATTTTTATAACTTAATATTTCGGTTCGTTAAGTACCAACGTAACGTAAAATCGTTATGAGTAAGCTTGTATCTTCAAACGTTCAGAGTGGACACTCATGACTCACATTCCTGGGTCCCGTGGTCACGTGTAAAGGTCTTCATAGAGGGATACGTCGTGCAGGGGAGCGAGAAAGGGATAGGAGCTCGCGGTAGGTCACTTTTGAGGTGGGCTTATCAAATCAAGAACCTAAACAATCTTCTCCATAGATACCCAAGAAAAACAGATATCCTATATAGAGAGTCAAGAACTAACTGGGCGTTTGTAAATATGGAAAATTTAGTATAATTATTTAGCATACAAATAATGTTACAGTTTTCTCCAAATGCGTGTGGTCCAGAGCTCTCGATACGTATTTTATGTTTGTAATTCGTTTTCGAAACGTTTAACTTGCGTAATTTTCCTTTCATCTACAGAAAGAGGTCACCAATGGTATAATGAATGGGGATAGATCATTAAAATCTTGTTATGACTTCTCTTATTGCGCTTTTCATGGAACTGAGTTGTTGACTGTTGTTTATACGTGAAAAGATTGAAAGGAATTGTTTTACGGCTTAGGCCTATTATTTCCAAAACAAAACATCTTCACACATTATTATATGTAGTATTGGAACTTATTTACACAGAAATAGAGTATCAGCCAGTAATAACAATGTTTAATTAATGACATTGAGACCGTTGTTTTAAGTAATTAAAACTGAAAATCTTATAACCGAACCTATTGACTTAGGGTATTTCAAGAAAAAGCGTACCAATAATTCTTAAAATGTCGGCAACGCACTAGCGAGCCCTCTGGCATTGGTGTCCAAGGCCGGCGGTGAGACTTCTGCCGGTTTGCCTCCTGTTCCATAAAAAAAACTAATTCTAAAAGTACATTAAAATGTCTTTGCCCTCTACAGCAATCTTGTGAGAATGACAAACATTGCACCCGATGAACGATAAGTTATCTAACCGCAAATGAGATGAATTTAACGTGAATGTTTACGTAACGTAATCCTAGTCACGAGCGTTTTTACTTCAAATAGTGTTGGCCTAGTGTCTTCAGCGTGCGACTCTCATCCCTGAGGTCGTAGGTTCGATCTCTAGCTGTGCACTAATGGACTTTCATTCCAAAACAATCATCGAAAACATCGTGAGAAAACGGGCTTGCCTTAGACCCAAAAAATCGCAGTCACAGGGTGCTGATCACCTACTTGCATTTTATATTGAACATGAAACAGATATAGAAATCTGAGGCCCAGACTTAAAATGGTTGTAGCGATGGTCAAATACAGAACAGTAACCTCTTACAAAAGATTAACATTCAGATACAAGTACAAGATAAGCAGAATTTTCCAAATCCCATCTGCCAAAACCAAGATAGGAGATCAGGCACCTCTCATTCGAATTCTTATTAACGAATATAACAGAATAAACGATACTTATTCAGAGCTTGTTAGCCTATTACCGGCTAGCGAATTAAAAAAAAAGCATGGTTAAGTGCCTATCTGGTGCCTAATCTGCAGTTTTGCTGGTGGTTTGTTTTGCTTAGCAAAAAATACTATACACAATACCAAAATGTATTGTTTTTATTTTTTTTTGAACATTTTCCATAATTGTTACATATTTTAGAAAAGATAGCTTGTGACTTATACTGAAGATATAGCATTATGTATGATGTGGAATACTTTTATAAATAAGTACCTCAGGCAATTGAATATTAAATAAAAAAATATATAGATTGGCAGATGGTAAAAATATAATATTATGTATCTTAATTAAAAATGACGATGATATTGAAATTGTATTCGACATTATTGGCTGCAACAAGCTATACGTTTGTTGATGAATAATTATGCTGTCGTGAGTGGGAGACTGACAATTAACATACAGGAATATATGGAGCCCAGTAGAGCGTGCTATTGGGAATGTTCTAGAAGGGTTATTCAAGCCTGCAGTGTCGGACATGCAATAATTAAAAATCAGTTCACAGAGGGGCAGACAAATATGTTATATTTCGTGTGAAATACGATAAACTGAACAATTAAGGCTTTAAGATATTCACCTAAGTATGTCTCCTGTATGTCAAATCTGTTTTTGACATACTAAAGATATCTTAGTTGTCAAAGGTTCTCATACTTATAATGATTGTATTAGATCCTTCTTATTTATTTCGTAATCCTCCAGCTAACATTAATTATTATACACAACACCTCGTCATAGTCGTAGAATAGTGACGGATCCGACAAATAGTAATCTTTACAGGGCTGCCATTTCAAAATAATATAATCATGTTAGTTTTTGTCATAACTATTTTAATTCTTATTATTTTGAAATTTAAGACACATAGAATTTTTTTAATGTAGCCCTAATATTTAATAAATGTAGTATTCAAATATGATAAAAAGTGGATTTTGGATTTTTTCAAATCCGACATTGTTCTACGATCATGACGAATTGTACAAAACATATAGCCACAGATGGAATACATAATATATATACAAAAAGGTTTAAACATTAACAAAAAAATATCAATAAAAATTATTATATACGTGTTATACTTCAGCTGTGCTGAGTGATGGTGTGTATGAGGGGTGTGCTCATGATGAAGGTGAATTTGCGCTATGGATATTCTTTATAATCCTTTCAAGCATATTCCGCGATAGCTTAAACAAGTCAAAGCTTAAATAGTTGTCGTTGTTTTTGCATGTCTTCCCAACGTAAAAAATTTAAGTAATACATAGTAGTAAATTTTCTTTATAACTAGTCTAGTTACAATTGAGCATTATTAGCACTTGTACCTCTACACGAGCTGTCATTGCAAATGTGGGCCGAGTCACGGTTACGGCTAATTCTAATTACGCATAATACCGTATGTTAACGGACCGTTATTGTAGACATCATTCTTCAGACAGATTTTCGTATGGTATTAATTTGAATTGATATCAGACTTAAGTGGAAGGAGGTCATTATGTTTTACACTTGTATTAGACCTCCGGCGAAGTGAATAAAAGAATTTTCCAATTATGCCCCACTATCTCTTTTATTGCATCTTCCCAAGTTTTTGGTGGGCGCGTCCTCTCTTTTTTCTTCCAAGACTGACCCATCTGTCGTAACAAATTAACTATCTTATTACTGCTTATTATATATACTACATCTGACAGAAGAGACGAAAGACTTTTAGTTTTTTATTATGAGGGAGTGACATAATGCATTTTCATTAAGAAATATTTATAATTTATGTCTATATTCTATAAAATTGAATCTAAATTTTTCCTTCGACCGGACACGCCATAATCAAGTCTAGATAACACGATAACATTTCCATATGTATTTGCAAACAAACATGACGTCAATTGGATTCTTTTTTCTGTGAAATAGTCGTGGTTTGCTCAAAACTTGGTAGAAAGAAATTTTACCATAGTCTAAGCTAAATAACATTTTTTGGGTAATAGATGTCGCCACTAACCAAGGTCTTAGCTACATTAATATTAAACACGTCGTGTTTTACTTCGATAAAATATTTATAACAACTTCACCTTTAAAGTAACTACAGTAGTCCTACCTAAATCGAGGTACCCCTATAACGCGTTTTCCATCCCCCATACACCGCGGTATTCCCCCCTATAACGTGTAGTATGTAGATTTCTCATGGTCATCAAAAACGGTTTTTTGAGAAAAACGTTAGGTTGTATATTGGAACAAAATAAGTGGAATTTGGAAATTGGAAAAAAGTTGCGCCTTTTTCATATTTATGTATAAATAATTAATATATTAGAAATATCAGCGTTTTGAAAATGAATTTGATTTACCAAAATTTTCTTCAAAATATCGACAATTAAGGATAATTCGATAAGATCGTTGAACGGTAATTATAGCCATTAAAATAGCCTTTGCGATATGAATCCTTAATTAATTATTGCTCGGGGATGACATAAACACGCCCTTTGGTTAATGTTTGCTATCGTTATCTACTGTGCCATAAATGGCAGGAGCGAAGTACGATCAGCAAAAGCCTGAGCTTCCCATTTAATAGGAACTGCTGCTGAGTGATTTTTTTTAGTTTTCAAAGGTGACATATACCGATTTGTCTGACTCTTTTATTCAGATTGGATGTTATTGGTTAGAGTAAGTGAGTAGTTCGGATTAATACCTGCAGCTGAGTTTCATCTTCGGACGTCATGGCATAATACAAAATACCATCCGTATCACCTCGACGCCCGTCGTTCCACAACTGAGCGTTTCCTAAGGTGGACCTCTACTATGTGGAACCAGCTCCCCACTGAAGTATTTCCGAACCAATTCGACTTAGGGTCCTTCAAGAAAAGAGCTTAGCAAATTATAAAAGGCTGACAACGTACTGTATCACTTAACATCAGATGAAACTCCTTTCCGTTTGAAAAAAGGATTTAACTCTAATAAATTCTTAGTTGTGAAAAAGAAATCTTTAAAGCTAGTTTACGAGCACACAGACGAAACAATGCGCAATAAATCTTTATTAATTAGTTGTTGAACTATATTTGCTGACAGTACATTGCGTAGTTAATGTCATGTGCACAGAACTTATCTATGAGTGACGGCCCTAACAGATTTCACTAGAAGTTATAATGTTTCAAGTTGTGTGCAAACATTTTATTATACGTCGTGTTTAATGCGATAGTTGTATTTAAAAATGTCAAACCTAAATGCGTTAGCGGTGTAAACATATATATCCTCAAACACGGTATTTTGAAATGTGCCGACTTATATATGAAGAACAATAAATATTAAACACTGGAAATTACTGCCCATAACAGAAAAAGTATGTCTTTTCTAGTCGAGCCCCTTTCTGTTACTGTTAAATTGTGTTTACGGCCGGGTAAATAAATAACCCATTTAAGTAAAAAAAATACGTAATTAAATTAATTCTTAGCTCTTCCATAACAAACTTAATAGTAAATTCTATAATTTTTTAAAAATTATTTTTGTTTTTCTAACCGTTTTCAACACGCCTGATTGAGTGAGTGAGTCAGTGAAATATGGAACTACTTAGGTCTCAGAAGCATCTCCAACACTGCGTAAGGGGTGTTCATAAGCCAGTTCTTTAATCGTTTTTTTTATTGTAGACGGTGAGCGGGTAGATATTATGTAGCTATTTAATCTATTATAGATATAGTCTTCCTGCATATTCTGGCGTAGTCCTTTGCGGTGTGACCGACGACAACATCAAATGACAATAGACAAATTAGTACTTTAATTAAGTCAGACATGAGGCTACATAATCACATTATTACTGTTATGGCAATATCTCGCTACGACGAAGCGTGGTTTTCGGCTCTACGACTATAGATATATATATATATATAATTTTTTTTTTTGCAGAGTGACGGAAAGATGGTGTTCGACGTCATCCAGCGAATGGAGGACACGGAGCCGTTCAGTGAGGAACTGCTGGCTGCCATGAAGAGGCTCTGGGCTGATGCCGGTGTCCAAGAGTGCTTCGGGCGTTCTAACGAGTATCAACTCAACGATTCAGCTAAATAGTAAGTTCTAGTGTAAAGTTATTTACATTTCAGTTATAGAGATGGGGAAACCTATCTGGTACAATTTGTTGTTTATGTTAATTAAAGTTTATCTTAATATAAATTTTCAAAAAGCAAAATTATACAAATTTTCGTTCTATTATTACAATTAACATTGAAACGCATAGTTTTAAACTTTGTAATAATTGAAAGCGTTTTCATCTGTAAAAAGCTTCATTTAAAAATTCATAGATTACAAACAATCATCCGCTGTATACTTTTCATTACTCTTACTTAACTTTAACATTATGTCTATTATACCTAAAGCTACATACAAAAAACTATACATTAAAGCTACAACAGTACGAATTGCAATATGCAGTTTTCCCAATCCTTTTTAGGGAATTCATCTTCCATTTTAGTATCAGTCCAGCAACCATTTAATTAAACGCTGGATTATTGCCTTTGTGCCTTTGCTTCAATGTGAACTGGAGTGGTTCGTTAGGGATGTAGGTGGGAGTAACGCTGTACGTGAGCTCGCTGTGTCGCCATGAAACTTGGTATTTGTGGAATATCTGCAAAACGGTTCACTCATCATGTTCATTGTTATTCTACTGCATACAAATTTTTCAACAGAGTTCATATTCAAGTATAGCACTTTTCAAGTTTTCATATGAATATTTAGACTCCGCGTTTTCAGTGTAATACAATTATTTTCCAGTTTTATACTAAGATTTATAAATTTAAAGCGTAGCGTTTTTGATGTTGTATAGGTTGAATGTTAGTAGTGATATTTTAATGAAATAATCATTAGTATATAATACAGATTTAAAAGCACATAATAAAATTAAGCTATATACAAAATACGTTGCCTGATAAAAAATATGTACTGGATCAGTCTCACCTTGGCTAGCAATATATGTAACTCGGCTTCGGCGAATCTTTTTCCAATACACATTCTTCGTCCGAATCCAAAAGGCAGCGAGGCGAACGGATGAATACCTTTTTCTTTTTGCCTCTTACACACGGTCGCTGCATTGGAATCTGTCGTGTCAATCGATTGACCCCTTAACCACCTCTCTGGTATGAATTCTTGGGGCGAAGGAAAGTATCTTTCTTCGTTCGACATTATGTAATGCGGGAATACGACGTGCGACTGTAATATTAAATGGGATTGATCTTATTATGAGTACACAAATAAATAAGATATTAGTTTAGATTTTCTAACTAAAGGTATATAAAAATTTAAATAATGATTCTATCAATTTGATATAATGGCAATCCAATATATACTGAGTTTTTGTGTATTTACAAACACGAAATACCAGCGTAACAACGATAATAGACAAAATTCAATTCGTGTTCATGCAATGATAACGTCGAAAAAGTTTGTTATTTTTTGCAAATATAATTCTTTTACAAGCTTTGTGATTAATGCGTTTTTCTTATATCTGTAACTGCATGTAAGCATGTTTAATCTGAATAAAAGCATCGCTTTTCATCAAAGCAATTGTACTTACTCCTTTAGGAACTTCATAACCCGATATAACAGTATCCGATTGAATGCATCTCCCGTTACCCAATATTACTGGTTTTATTCTGTAAAAAAATCTGTATTAGATTTCACCAAGCCCTATAGGAATCTCGGGTGCAGTTGCGGACAAACTAACAGAAATAAGGTTTATTCTTATACATTTTTAAGTAATATATAAGATACAGAGTATTAGAGTACAATGAATCATTTGTGGAACGTATTAGTTTTGCATTTCTTACACTGATAACAGTATCACACTTGACGAGTTCATTGTATTAATTATTGCATAAGAAAATATACAAGTTTTTCATGTTGTACCAGTATTATATGATTATATGCTCCAATTGTAAAGGAAGTATCTATTTTAGTGTAAAATAATTGGATCCTTAAAAATTTGTGTTTGTGTGTTAATTCTCCTTTTCCTGAATGTTTAACGTAATATACTCATTGAAATGTTGCTATTTGTTGCTTATCAATTGTTATAATGAGTCATTGAATGAGTCCATAAACTTATCCTTCTTATACTAGCTGTCCCGGTTTCGCACGGCTTCTATATATATTCTATATACTATGTTGATCAGGGATAATGTAGGATTCTAATGGTGTCAAGAGTTTTTCAAATCAGTCCAGTAGTTTTGGATCGGTTAGATGGTTAGTCCTTTTCAATTCAAAAACCAATATTCATTTCCTCTTTATAATATTATTTTCCTTATGTTTTATCTGGCTGTTCACGGCTATTCTATTAGCAACGGCGGTTCAAATTTCGGTTTCAGGAATTTATAGAAATTGCACGCCAAAACATGGAACTACTGCCTGCGTGATTCATGTGGAAATATTCAAATAGCAATCTCAATGAATTCAATATACCTACGTCCAGATCAATTAGGAACAAAGGAATTCCAAAGACGGTTCAGTGGCTACAGGGATTACTTTCTAAAAGGAAACTCATAAACTGTACTTCTTGAATACGTGATGAAATACACCGCGGGCTCTTAAAATTTATTCTAAGAAATCACAGTATGTTAGAATTTAAGATGTTGAAAATCTTTGATCAGTCTCTTTGAATTCAAAGTAAATAGCAGAAAGTCTGCAATGCGATACCGTCGTGGTCACTGAATAAAACATAAGATGAGGTGAAGTCCATATACGTAGTTTGCTTTTGCGCAGTGCAACTTGCTTATATTACACTCGCTTTGACCGCAAAATTACGGAAAAATATACAAAGTAAATGCTGGATTTTATCTACGGGATAATGTAATGTGACATTGAAAC
Organism: Pieris napi; assembly: GCF_905475465.1. Classification (NCBI taxonomy): domain Eukaryota; kingdom Metazoa; phylum Arthropoda; class Insecta; order Lepidoptera; family Pieridae; genus Pieris; species Pieris napi. The sequence continues at coordinate 14,449,899 of NC_062234.1, forward strand.
ACTGTGTTAGGGAAAAATGCAAATAAATCGTAATGCATGCTGTAAAGTTAATAGTGTATTTTTTTTTAAACTGCAATTACTAAACATGTAAATATAGTCACTTCGTAGATTATTCGATTTTTCAAACCTACCTTAAAGCTTCTTTCAGACATGCTCGTAGATATGGCATCTGGTCTAAATCCTTGCTGTGCATAACACGTCCAACTGGAAGGTTGTTATCCAATTCAGTCTGCAGTTTCATTTGAACCCTTTCGTTCTTAGCCAGCAAGTAGATAGTGCTTGCCGCGGCCGCAGCAGTCGTATCCACTCCTACTAAAAGTAGATCCAAAGCCAAAATGGTCGCGACTTTTTCGCCGGACGATTTAGCAATGTTGGCGCATATTCCTTTATCAGTCAGTCTCTTTAAGCAAAGTGCTCTGAAGGAATCCAATGCGTTGACGTAGGTTTTGTAGGCGGGAGTTGAGTAGAGCCTCCATAAGGGAGCCGAGAGTTCTAATTCGGGCACGCTGTGGAAGAAACCATGGATGCTGTTTATTATTTCCCTCGCGGCCTCATCATCATTGTTTAAACAGCCCAGCCTCGTTCCGAGCGCCCAAGCTCCGACGGCTATAAATATTAATTTCGTAGCTTTAAAAAGGTACACTTATTAAATAATAGTATAACTCAAAGATTACATTACATTCCAGTGCCCATTTGTAGAGTTCCGTGAGATAATCCTTTGGTAGTTCTCGGTTCTCATCTAACATTCTATCCATTCTGCAAGAAGACATAATGTCAGCTATCGGTCACCTCTATTGATCAGAAAAGTAGTTTTGGCTTTGTTAGTGTCCTGAGTACCTTCGGAAATGATGTGGGCTTTCGACGTCATCCCTTGAGGCCAACACCACTGATTTACCAAATAAATCAGTGTTGTTGGCCTCAGATGTCTGCCTCCTCTGCCTTGTCAGGCATGTGTCCATGACGTCGAATTTTTGGGTCTAAGACAAGGCGGTTTCCTCAAGATGTTTTTCTTTAACGTACGAGCGAATGTTAATTGCGCACATAGAAAGTCCATTGGTGCACAGCCGGGGATCGAACCTACGGCCTCAGGGATGAGAGGCGCTCGACGAAGCCACTAGGCCAACACGGCTCACACTGATTTGATAAATAGTGTGTATAAAAATTTGCGTAGAGACACTCAATCGGAACACCACTCTTTCATTGAACGAGATTGCTGTTTTCCGCAATGAGTCAGAAGAGAGCAGAGTGCAAACAAACGCGCAGACGAACTCGTTGTTAAAGCGGATGTGGTCATTAAACCGAGATTCTGCACTTCGTATAGACTCTTAGTATTAACAGTTGCCACTTGAGTATCGCTATTTCATTTGAATGCTATCTTGTAAGCCTTTCAAGTTTTCAAATTGAATAGCTATATTAAATCGATTTAAATTGTGCGATTTACTAGGTAAAGGTCCTGCTATATTTAGTATTTCTACTCTTGAATTATGATAAGTTTTCTTTGAGATCAAAGCTTACGTTAGACAAGAGATATGTAGATTATTGTTACTCACTTTTTTACAAAGTCTTCTGCAACATAATCTAGGCACGGAACAGAAGATCTTGCTGCTTCCGGTGACGCTAGCGCCTTTGACACTTTGGAGCGAAATTTTGACCAAGGCATTCCATGACTAAAACAAATATTTGACATTATTATGTTCAGTGGCTAAGCATAAGTGAGAAGCAAACTAACATACACTTACACTCCAATTAAACCTGGCTCGTCACCGAAAAAATCCTTTCTCAATTCTTGTTTATAGTGCCTGAGACATGGTGCTACCGCTCTATGTGGCAAGGAGTCTTCGCGCCGATATATTTTCTCTGTCTCATCAGCGCTAAATGGAAAGACCAGGTCGGGATGTCCAAATAACTTCGCCACTTTAGCGGCACCACCTGTACCGGCCATCTCGCGCAGTCTCCACAACGTAGCGTCCAACGACTTTGTCCGCCAAGGCTTTTGACCAATGGCAAAGCGCCAAGAGTTGCCCACAATAGGCAAGGGTTTAGGCCCAGGTATCATAGCGAAACGCCGCGCGTTGCCCATCGCGATAACAATACTAATGGTGCTTCAGCCCCTAGATATGGCTGTCGGTCGCAGTGGGGCGGTCATGTTACGTTTTCAGCTATTTCGTAATAGAATACGACGCGATTTAAACTCGCTTGACATGTAGACCACAGTATGTTCCGAGTTTTTCTATTTGCCGTTCGAGTTTTACTACATATTGCCTGAGTCGTCTATTTAAACGATGCATAACTAATTACGTGACGTAATTGGTCTCTTAATGTTATTGTTAGTATATATTGAATCATGGCTTCGAATGTTGCGTATAGTGTGGTGAAACTTCTTTAGCGTCTAGGTGTTAATAATAAAGAAAACCCCTTGTCATGATTTCATAATGCGTCGTTTCGGGGACAAATGTTCTTAATTACATGAAAATTTCGATTCGACGTACTCAAGCTGCAAATAGTCACCATAAGCAATTGATATAGGTGATGTCACAGATGTTCAATTAATGGGTCCCTCGATAAGTGGGAGCGGTGTTCGCGATTGGTTCGTCCGGTGGCTCTGAACTACTGTTAATATTCCGCAATCACATTACATTTCCTTATGTTATTTATTAGGTAATATTACAGATCAATTTAACACGCGTGCGAGATGTTTTGTCACGCATGTTTTCTCTGTGTATTACTAAACTTATTTGCATGACTATTCAGCAATTTATACATTTGAACATCGTGCCTGAAACATGCGACTTGGGTAAAATGAGTTTCATTTTAACACTCCATATAATGACACGCGAGTTTGGAAACACGATAGTATGATCTCGTTGATTTGCTTCGAGTTTAAATGCGGTCGACGGATGCTGTTGCAATCCACAAGGAGCCCTTTGTAGCGTGGTTGGAGCCAGACTCGGCTTTGATACTAATTACGAATGATTGCTTAAGAAATTTCCTTTTGAACGCAGTGAGAATACGATTATCACAAGTGTCGTGTCGAAATAAGTCTTATCTTCGATAAACTGCGGCACGATTCGATTACATGGAAAATCTTGTTTAGTAGGTACATAGAAATGCGATTTCTTTGCGTTAGTGTCATCGTCTTCCCCTATACCTATTCACCGTAGCAAATAGTCTTATCTGAATTGGTAAAATTCATTGTTTTAATTACTATACTATAGTTATCTGTTGTATATATAATTTGTATGAGAAATGAAACAGTGCCCGTAGTGGTTACGAGCAGAACAAAGATATTATAAATCAGCGTGCGACTCTCATCCTTGAGGTCGTAGGTTCGAACCCCGGCTGTGCACCAATGGTCTTTCTTGTGCATTTGACATTCGCTCGAACGGTGTAGGAAAATATCGTGAGGTTGAGACCCAAAAAGTCCACGGCGTGTGTTAGGCACCTACTTGCCCATTAGATTGACAAATGATCATATAACAGATACAGAAATCTGAGGCCCAGACCTAAAATGGTTGTAGCGCCACGATTATATAAAGTCTTAATACAGCTGTTGATCTGAATATTTATAAAACGATGTATCAGCAATGTTACATATTATTACGCCAGTTTTATAACAATCCAAGTAGATTTCTCAAGCATCGATTGTGTTCAAACTACTGGAAAATTGCTACTTACCGTCGTACGTATTGCGACACGCCACGTTAATACTTACTGATAATATTATGAAAACTCTCCAATGGACCTTTTTGTGTGACTCTAAGAAATACCTAGCATCCAAGCGAAAAGTTTATAAATAAATCGTTTTATTCGATATACAATGGAGACCTATCATGTAGTGTAACTATTATAGGTTCGAATAGAAAATGAATGGGTGTGTTGTAGACACGGGTTATGCTTCCACAATCCATTAAAGCCGAGCCAAAGAGGAGCGGGTGGCGACAGATTTACGAAGATCGTTTGCCGGTCGTGTTTTTTTCTTTCTTTTCTTTGTGATGTAACTTGCAATCTTTTAAGATAAGGCCTAAAGAATTTGCTAAGGTTTGGCCTTTGTTGCTATGCGTTTGTCTACACGTAGTTTAGCGGAAATGAATAAGCAGAGCGTGTATTTTAAATGATCGAATGATTTAAATTATATTAATAGGCTTTTTGTAATAAGCCAATCGATTGTGGTTGGTTGAAATATGACGTGGCCGGTCACCATCTAGATGGACCAATTAAGTGAAAGATTCATCGTCCTCAAAACTGTACACTGTCAAAAGAAAGGCGGTGCTTCCTTGCTCAGACATGATCTGCCGATTAAAGAGAGAGAATAAGACGAAAAGGTTAGGTAATATTTATGTTTAATTATCCGTAATTAAGCCTTAACGTAATTAAGCTTAAACTAATCGGACCTACTTTGTTGCGTGCGTCACGATATACGTAGGCTATTAACAAAGTAGGTTCCAAATTCAAATGCAGCTTTCCGTCCAATAAGTTTGCAGGAAATATTTCAGCTCGGCAACAGGTTCTGCGCGCGTGACGGATCAATACCAGCGCCGCGCCGCCGCGTCAGAAGCTTACATTTTCATACCGCTACGCCCCGTCCCGGCCTGATTTTTGCGAGGCACCCATTTACGATTTGTGAAAACAGTATAAAATGAAATTATTCCGATATTTCCCTGGTTACAGAAGTAGATTGACTGAATTGTACAACCTTTTCAAATGAAATACAAACTAATGTCTAACATTAAATTAAGTATACCAATTAGAAAGCTCTTTTCCAAACCGTTTTAAATTGTTTTGTAAAAATTTACCGGAATTTTAGTGAGCATATAAAGAGTTAACTGATGCCTATGAACATATTTCCTTAGTAGAATAATGAGGGTTTTAATTACAATTTAAAACACTTATTCTCCGAGCGTAAACACGTAGAGTGCTCTGTTCTGAGGAAGTACGATGAAGAGCTGTTTAAGCTCGTTTCAGAGAGACGAAACCGGCAATTAAAATTTGTGTACACAAAACGAGATTTCCAATATGTTTATTCTGTTAGCTGTTTAACATATAGTCTTAACTGTTTTTATGCGCACATGTATAATATACAATTTTACTAGCATTTATAAGATTCTCTAGAATTTTTATGTGTGTTTTAATCCATTATCACGCAAAGGAAACTTTGAAAAGCCCAGTAAAGTATGAAGATTTAATCACCAATATTTAACGAACTATTAAGACAAATCAATTTCTATTTTAAAATCTATAGAGAAATTGATTTGTCTGTTTGCACTATAGACAAAAGGAGTATATAAAATAGTTGTGTGGGAAAGTATTGATTCAGCAATATCAAGTGTATCACGACAATGTACTTTCCAAATGAATGTGTTAAAGATTAGAGTTAGATTTCTCTGATGCAAAGCGATTCGTTTCACATTAATCTATAGCACTGGTTGTGTTCAAATTCCTTTACAAATTTCTAAAGAATATTCGCTCTTCGTTTTTATTATATAAAAGGTTTTTGTATTTTTAGTACAAAATATATATTATCATTGGTATTCATAAATACTATTTGAGAAGGACATCTGTTTGGAGTTTTATCTACAGAATATCATAGTTATTTTAATACCACAGACATAATTTAATCAGGGTTAAAAATCTATCAACAGTGGCTTTTAGTATCTGCCCTATGTTCGGGGCGGTTATCGGACTGAAATCAAACTAATCGTTGTGTCAGTATTTTTAAGACTAAAAAATTTAAACAGCGGTCGTCATGCCTTTCCGCCTACGATCGCCTTCTCGGAACTAATTTATAGGTCATTTTTCTATCACTTGCTGCCATTTCAAATGTCACAAAAATAGAAGTTCACGACACATTCTTCATGCCTATCTAACCTGATCAATCTAAAAACAGACACAAGAAATGATTTTCGGTGAAATAATATGGACGCCTAGAAACCCTTCTACTCATCATGCGTATCATTGATACAATAGCAGAAATCAGTCAGTACCATGCCCCATTTAGTTTGACTCAGGATGATAGAAAATGAGGAAACCTGCTTATCCCAATAAGGATTACGTTACTATGGTGACGTTGCTATATTTCTATAAGAGACGTACAAATTACGTATTGTTATTTACTCGCAACCCTACACGTATTATAAGGATTCGAAGTCTGAAGGGAATCCAAGCTACGCCTCTCAGAAAATATTCCTTATTTAGGAAATGTTTTGGGGTTAAGCAGGTCTATATATTATGTTATCTAATACTAAATTTTATTTACAATACAACTTTTACATGCATTTTCTTCTATTATCTTCTACCGTGTATTAGTCTTCTGACATAAGTTTCGAGATTAATCCAGTGTAGAGTACGATTGTTCCCCATAGTGTTTTAGATAGAGACAGTGTTTCTGTCTTATAAATCAAATATGTTGTCATCAAATAGTAGTTTCTCTATTTCTCATTGCCCATCTTGGATGCGACATCTTAAACTACTGGAGTAAATGATAAACCATAGTGTTTAAATGATTCAGTTAAAAGTAACCGTGTAAACGCTCTATTAAAACCCGTAAACTTGGCGGAAATGTAACAAACAATGCTAAAGCCATTAAGCAAGCACGTTTCCATCTTCACAGCACTTTCATGATAAGAAAGCCCTCCTGGCAGGCTTCCAAGCCGACTGACATTGAACCTACACTCGACGCTTGCACTTTTCACTTTTTATGCTTTTAAATTTAGATATTTTATTTATTACATCGGTTCCGAACTGGAATTAGTTACGGATGAACCAAATAAATAAGTGTTTAAAAACGTTTTGACAATCTGATATATCGTCCTTAATATATTGTAGTAACATTTATATGGAACTCAACATGCTGTGTCTCGGGTAGACTAAGATTTAAGTTATTTTATATCTAATCACAGGTTAGGTCAGGTCACCACCAGGTACGCGTCATACTTTAGTTATCAGTCACTTATCACTAAAGCTGGAAGATGAACAAAACTCTTTTGCAGAAAAGAAAAATCAATTGTAAAAACTCAATTAGAATCCTTGTCTTTTCTTCTTCTGGGAATGCTTACCACGATGTTTATAATAACGTTTTGAGGAATACGATCCCACTCTGTTTTGTGTCCCACACTGTTTTGTGGAGCAGGTTGCACTGATCATTGATCATATGATTGATTGATTTTATGATTGATCATAGTCATTTGATTTGAGAACTGGCAGTAAATGTAAAATTAGAAGCATTAATATGTATGTATTTCTTTATTGACAAGTCATTAGTGTACATTATGTTACCTATATGATTAAATGATTTTTTTTACTTTACTTTACATTTCTTTAGAACATCCCAAACATGCTCAATTGAATTGAGGTCAAGACTTCAAGCTAGCGGCCAATCTAAACGACGGATCCCAACTTCTTGAACGCTTCCACGCCGTCAGAACCGTTCTTTTTGCAAAAGAGGTTTAGTTATCCAATCAATTATCGACACAGACATGTATATTTTTTATGTTTGATAATAATCGAAGTACAATACTTGGTACGTAATGACTTTTAAATAAATGTGAAGATGAAGCACAAAAGTATCGAAAGCCTGGCGTCTGAATCAACAAGCATGGCGTTCACTAACAGGTTGGCGTAATACCAATGTTAGGCTTCATTATGAAAGCAAAGTGGCATTAATCTGTTGGCGAACTGCCATCGCATCGGTATCTCGAGTATCTACTTTAAAAGGGTAGTTTTGATCGGAAATGTAGCTTAATTAATTCAAGCACGTTTAAGTAACGCTTATCGTTTCGACATATTTTGCTTTTATAAATAAATATAAATTATATTTGTTTTTTGTTCACTTATACATTTAAAATAGTTTATATGTGTGTGTATTAATGTTCTTGAAGTCGTGCGTTTAAACCCCGCCGTGCGCCAATAGATATTTCTTTCTATGTCAGCAAATGACATGTATGTGAAGAAAAAAAGAAGAGAATCCGAAATCACAACAACATTGTGTCAGGCAAAAAGATCTTAAGGGTAAGAAACGCATGTAAAGCCAAAAAAAGGGTATTAACATGTTTAAAAACCGTCTAGTGTACTTTAAAAAGTAATAGAATGGAAATATTATCATAAATCGTTCGGTTGAATAGCGACTAACTATTCATCGAACAAAAAGGCTTCCGTGCTGCGGAAATCGTTTTTCATTCAGGTCGCCAGTAACAGTCTGCCGTGTCTGGGTCTTACACGATATTCAAATATAGGCTGAGCTTACGCAGACAATCTGCAATGTAATCTAGAAAGGGTCTCGTGAAAATCATCATTTTACTTGATTCTTGTTTAAGATTGTATGTATGTAGATTGCGGCGTGGTTATAAAGGATATCTTAAAGTTTGATGATATTCTTTATCATTTTCTAAGTCTATACCTTATCGATCATATTCTGTATCTCTTTAAATAACCCAATATAACCTACTTCACTGTCTCCTCATTGGACACAACTGTTAGTTTTCTAATGCCTATCTCTTTGTAAATTAGGTTTATGTTTATGGTTTAAAAATATGATGTTTCATCGTGCGTTTTTCCTTGAATTAATATACTTTATGAGATGATGCTATCGTGAATCACCGTCTGAATTCCGTGACCCCATGTCATTGGGATAGATTCGTTATAACGAATGTAGAGCCGACAGTATTTATGTACCTTTAGGGCTGTTCATTCCAAATTTAGGAACGTGGTTTTTTCTCAAGACTATATATTAGTAACATTATTTTTTTATGTGACGCAACGTCATTGTTGCGTCATCACTATATGGCAAATAACGATTTTCGTTCTTTATGTTTACGTGTTTACTTTAAGCCCTTGCCTAGGTATGTCAGATGCAAATCTAGATGAGACGCCCGTGTACAGGGCATATACATTTGATACATCTGCAATAACTAATTTCCAAATGTTGTTTCGGCCGATACTGATAAAATCAACGGGTTTGATCACGCAGGTTGACAGGTCACAGTGAATTCTTATCGTATCTTCACAGGTTCAGAGTTAGAAATGCTGCCTGTTGTAGCAATACAGCTGAAGAGACGGTATAACATGTCTTGACTGACTGTCCAAAGTATCACTACGAAAGCTACAACACCGAACATGGGATTGACCGTAAAAGAGACGAACTTTAAATAATGTTCAACAAAAGGTTAAGAGATATCTTTCTATAATTTTCTGTAAATATTATATAAATATATATAATAAATAAGTTATACCGACGACAATTTAGTCGGGAGAGCTAGAAAAACAATATGTCTTCCATAGTGAACTTGTAATTTACTATCCACTGCCAACCCTATTCGCATAGCACGCAGTACATCGTTAATATGTATGTACCGTCGTCACCCTCGCCCACTCGATTGCTATGCATTGTACCTAGCGAACAAATACTAATGATCAATGATTTTTACACTTTTACAATGATTTAATTGTTTGAAATTCTCGTGATAATTGCCGACTATTAACACGTTAACGTGATGAGTTGATTGATGTAAATTATATCAAAATCTCTTCCTTTTCATAAAGAGTCAGTCATTTCTTGTCGTAAATATTTAAATTCAATAGATTGAATACTAAAAAAAGGATATGTGTGGAGTAATAGCAAGATAAACGTTTCCAAATGATGAAAGCAAATTCAAATTATTAAACGAGCTTTACTTTCATTCTTGCTCTTAACGCCAAGAATGAATAAGAAAATGACTTCATAATTGGCGTCTAATAGTGAGTCGATCGGACAATCAATTTATGTCTTTTGTACCTTAAAACGTTTCTTGGAGACTATACTGATTCGATTTGAAAATGAGACGGAAAGTTGGCCGGGTAAAAATAGTTTAACTCGTGATTTAAAATTGCACAACGAATTTATTAATACTTAAACGAAGATAAAATTAGCCCGGCAATGTGAAAGACGTTTTATTTTCTCATTAGTTTCGTTCTAGAGGACCAAGGTTCTTATCAATGTGTTTATAATAATAATCAATAGCGCTACAACCTTGTCAATCTTATATACGCGATCAGTCTCCTGTGCCTGACACACGTCGACTTTTTCGGTTTAAGGCACGCCGGTTTCTTCACGATGTTATCCTTTACCGTACAAGCGAGTGTTAAATTCGCACATAGAAAGTCCATTGGTGCACAGCCGGGGATAGAACCTTCGACTTCAGGAATGAGAGACGCGCGCTGAAGCAACTAGGCCAACACTGCTCTTATCAATTGGCTAGATTTAAAATTTTAATAGTAATGCAAGCGGTAGTAGCTCGTTTTCTTATACTACGGCTACCTTCAAGATAAGTTTCGTCGATCTATAAATACAAAAGTTGATGTTTTGTACCCATATTTTGCTTAATTAATATAATTTGTCAAATGAGGGTAAAAACGAATGTGTCGATAGCTGGTTTTGCTATATCGGTCACACATGATAAAGGCCGAGTTTCTAAACTGGATTGTATATAAATCGACCGTAGCATCCCATTATGGATAACTAAAACGAGAACCAAAGAATGCGCCACGTACATTCGTATAAAGTATTGTATCGTGACTAAACCTCGATTATGCTAATTGCGCGGCTCGTTGCTTTGATGCGATTGGCCAGGAATTTTATTGGAGCCGTTAGGAAATAGGATTCATCATCATCAATAGCTTGACATGGCATCATATACAGCCCCTTGTAGGGTTTGCCTCCTCAAGTATATTTCGCCATCGCAATCTATTTGGTGCTTCTCGCGTTCAACTTCGAACCTCTATTGTTACGAGGTCCTTGACAACTCCATCCTATCATCATCATCCTCGGTCTATTAGGTTTTTCTCTTGCTTGTGAGTTCAGTAAAGACCTTGGGGGGCTTGTTGCATTTTATGAATTGGACGATGTTGGTGTTGTAGGGCACAAAATCCCAAGCCAAGGCAACTATACAAATGTTACATTAATAATTTCGAGTTTCAAGAGAAGAGCGTACTCTTAGCTGGAGTCTGACCAACGTGGGCGGTATTTCTTGTAATTTTTGCACAGTAATGAATATTCATGTTTCAGTTTCGGCCATGGCACTTGCATATAAATGATCGCTTAGGACAATTTTCGTTAACGTATATAGACTCGAAACATATTTGTTAACTATGTCGCATTTCCTTTGTCTACATTGAGTACTGTGCAAAAATACAGTTATACGGATAAGGTTTATTATATTGTATTAAATTTAAAGTGTTATATACTTACATTAAACTTACCCATTTAAGACAATTTCAAATGGACTTCAGATAAAAATGACTTGGCGGCTGTTACAGTGAAATCATTTTCTTTCTCTTTAGAAATTTACGCTATATAGCGGGATATAAAATAATAATAATATTGCTTTTATATTTCAAAACTCTGTGATCTTTAATATATTTTCACTACAGTATATCTGGGAGTCCGGTGTGCCTCTTGGCAAAGGCCTCCTCTAACACTTTCCACTGTTCTCTATCGTTTGCGACTCTTCTCCAGTTATAGCCTGCTGTTCCTTCCATCTTTTGAGTTGTCAGCCTCTTCTTCGTTTCTGTCGGGATATAGCTTAATATCATATTATAGTTATAAACACAATCTTTTTTTAAAAGAAATACTGGAAAATATCGTCTTTTGTCGTGATATTTTTCTAACAATATGTTTGTTTACAGTTTCTTGGATGATCTGGATCGGTTAGGCGCCAGGGATTACCAGCCCACGGAGCAGGATATCTTAAGAACCAGAGTCAAAACCACCGGAATCGTAGAGGTTCACTTCTCTTTCAAAAACCTTAACTTTAAGTAAGTATCTCTTCGCTTCTCTTCTTTTCTTTAACACTTAAGTGTCTCTCGCTTTAATAAGACAGCTGATGAGATTGATGAAAACTTATACTTATTGCACTCTTGCAGCTTCAGAAATTATAACATTGATTAGATTATGATCACTATGTTGTGATCACAAGTACCAACCACGATCATTTTCTCACATGATAAGCAATATTGCTCAATTATAAAAAAAGCTTTCGTCTCCTCCAAATCTTTGGTGACATCCGTTTACAGACACGGTCTACTGTTTTATTCTAGGCCTTAATTGTTTAAAATTAACTTTTCAGATTGTTCGACGTGGGTGGTCAACGGTCGGAACGGAAGAAGTGGATCCATTGCTTCGAGGATGTGACCGCGATCATATTCTGTGTCGCCATGTCCGAGTACGACCAGGTGTTGCACGAAGATGAGACAACGGTAATTCTTTTTATTACTCTTATAAATAAAAGCAGTAAGGTTCTCAAGAAGAGAAAACCGGGGAGGGCTTGTGCAAGATAGGTTGACAAAATTTTAAGAAGGGAACTATTTGTTTCGGGCCTTTAAGGGAACAGATTCAAAATTAATCTAATATATAGAAAATATGTAAACGTTCGATCCGTGCAATTATAGAACCGTATGCAAGAGAGTCTGAAGCTGTTCGACTCGATCTGCAACAACAAGTGGTTCACCGACACCAGCATCATCCTCTTCCTCAACAAGAAAGATCTCTTCGAGGAGAAGATCCGCAAGTCGCCTCTCACCATCTGCTTTCCGGAGTACACGGGTGAGGATTATTAGATTTATTTAAAGACTTACTTTAATGATTCCAATACTAGAATGCAGCATTCACGAATTCACGCAATTACTCAATCATAGTTAAAAGGTTTGCGTGTTTAATTGCTCTTAATCCGAAACAGGAAACTTATCGTTACGATCGTTTTATTTCTGAGTAAAATGAAAGAGGTTTTCTTCTATTCGTCGTAACAAATAATTTGATTTTAATTTTTATATTTTGATCACGTGTTTGTCAATCGGAACGAAACAGGTGCCCAAGAGTACGGCGAGGCGGCCGCCTACATCCAGGCGCAGTTCGAGGCCAAGAACAAGTCCACCACGAAGGAGATCTACTGCCACATGACGTGCGCCACCGACACCAACAACATCCAGTTCGTGTTCGACGCCGTCACCGACGTCATCATCGCCAACAACCTCCGCGGCTGCGGCCTCTACTAGGCTCGTCCGGCGTCCCGGCGTCCTCCGGGCGCGTCCGGCGCCGCGACGGTGTCGCGAAACTCTCCGAACGTCTCGTTTCTTTCGGCGATGTAGTTTTGTTTCGATTGTTTTTCCGCTTCGGAAGGGTTTCCCGCGCCGCTCGGGACGGCGACGCGCGCGGAGCGTTTATTTGTATTCGTTCACGACGCGCCAGGTTCGCCCGCGCGTCTCCGTTCGTATCGAGATGCGCCGGTCGTCGCCGCCGCCGCGGACCCTCGGCGCGACCGGCTCCGATCGGTCCCTCCGACCTTTTAGACGTCTAGAGTTCGATTCTAAATTTTGGTGCTGGATGCGTCGGGCGGGCCGGTCGCCGTCTCGCGGCCTACTATCATTCCATTGACCGTTCCTCTCCTGAGATATTTATTTTTTATAATCTTTACGGTGTCTCACGTTTCTTTCGTGTTCGTATCGTTTTCTATATCGCTTTACGGCAAACGAGGTCCGCGCGTCGTTCGGCCGTCGGTTTCGCGGCGAATCGGAGGCGAGTTTGGCGGAGCCGGTCGAGCGAGACGAGTATATAGTCGGCTCCGTCATTTGTACTATTTAACATAATTTATTATCGATAATAAAGAAATCTTACTTTAAGAGTTAGGACAGTAACCGTACGGATAAACCTTATTAATAATGCAATTAGAGTAACCTTCCCCGTCGAGTAGTCGAGCGGTTCGTTCGTATCGCGTCGACGGATCGCGTGGAGAGCGATCGCTCGAAGGAAGCGCGCGGACCGCTCCCTCCCTCTGCCGAACCAAAGATTTCCGATACTTTCGATTGATTTAACCGATCGCTCTAAATCGCTAACTATTTTTCGTAGATTCGGTCGCCGTTCGTTCGAATCGGTCGAGCGGTCCGCGGACGAGCGTCGGCTCGCTTGTTGCTAGGTAGGTTTTTTACTGTTATGTAACGATATGTGTACGTTAAGCGAGAGTGATCACCGTTAGCGCGGTTGACGTACGTTAAGCTTCGTCACGCCGAGAGCTGCCGCCGTTCCGTCGCTCCAAACTTTAATTTGTGAGACTCCTCACTCCGCTGTCGAAGCTCAAATCTGGCAAATGCTTTTTGAGAAGACTGAGTCGTCGCTCAAACGTTTTGACGCTTTTTGAAATCGACGTGCAGTCTTCGACGTCGCTTGTTCATTTTTGCCAAAGTTAATATTCCTAAACGTTTGAAGGACTGTGGCGTTCGACGAGACTCCGACGTTATAATCTAGAAGGTATCGGGCCGAGTGAGGCGGGGTCTTTAGATTTGGTCGACGTTACCTATTAGCGCACGCGAGAGCCGCCGGCCCTGAGTCGTCTCGACTTCGCGGAGTCCCTCGCCGCGTCGGAGGTCGGAGGCTTCGGCCTTCGCGTGAAGATGTGGAGAAGCGATGAGGCCGAGCGGTTCGAGTCGAACAAATGTTTAAAGAAATAAAAGTTTTAGTCACTAGCGGGTAATTTTTGAATGTGATTCAATCTTATCTTTATTTTTCTATATCGAGTGACTTTATTGTTAGTTTATTTTTCCAATTGTGTTTTGTAATGCATTTATTGAGAGCGATGTATTTAACCAACGATGTAATTAAACAATATTTTCTCTTTTGTATCTCATCTGCACTGGTATTTTTTATTGAATTTACTATAAATGTACTTTAAGTGTATAATTTTAAATAATTACTGAAAATGATTATATTCTAATTTTTATGTTCAAATATTTATGTTTGTTTTATTTAATTACCCTATCCCGAATCTAATGGCCACACTTATCTCTATAACTACGTAACACACATGTATGATTACTAATTTTGAGTAGAGTTGGGGGTAGTGTTTTCATTGTATATATATATCGATTGCAGAATAATCTTAGGGTGCGTACAGACTATGTAACATATTATATAACTTGTGTTTTATAACACGTCCACATTAGAATAACAATGCAATATAACAATGTTATATAATTATTTATTAACACTTCGTTGCCTCAACATTAATATAGTACAATTGACATAATTAAATAAAAAGGAGAGCAACTGGCGGCCTTATCGCTTTCGAGCGATCTCGTCCAGGCAACCACTATGAGAAAAGAAAAAAAAAGTATTAAATTACATAAGCAAGAAGTGCAAAAATAGGTACATGTATTAAATATAGTTGTTCAGAAAAAGAAACTAAACAGGAACAAAGAACAAACTAAACTAATAAAGGATACGTTTGTCGTTCTCCAGTGCTATCCACAATGTCGACACGAGAGGACGTCTTGCTGGCTGCGGCAGCGACTGTTGTAATTTTAAATAACAAAAGAAAAACAAAAATAACGTAGATGCTGGGTTCGTCCTAGTATACATATCAATAACATGTTATATAACATTCAGTGTCCACATTATCTGAAACATGTTGTATAGCAATGATGTATAACATGATATGTTATATAGTCTGTACGCACCTTTATGTCATTAAGAAATCCAATACACTAAGTAAACACCGCGTTGTCTGCATAATTTTAATGTAATTTTACTATAATGGGGAAAAAATAACAGAAATTGAAGAGTCTTAGCTAGGGCATGAGACAAAATAGCTTTTCGACAGGCATGACCCATTAACCGTTAACGTGAAGCGAAACAAAAAATGGTCACGTGATGGAGCGTGAGCTAATGTCGTTCCTATCCGGCCTGCGCGGCGGTTAAATAATATTATAGTCGACCGTGTCATCTGTGGTCGGTTATACTCTGTAGTGATCTACAGTCTATAAAAAGTCAGTTGTCAAGTCCAAATAATATTAATGATTTCTTGTCAAAGCCCAAAGGTAATGCCTGATTGTTTTTGGTTAACCAATTTGAAGCCGCAAATTGCAAAACAATAATAACGAAATAGTACTAAATATTAACACTTTTCCATTTTAATAAACGCTCGTCTATAATGAAGGACGTGATTGATGTTATGGCATTGCAAAATAACAGACGTGAAAAACGTCTGCCGGATTATAGAGGTGCAACAGGGCACAGCTTGGCGACCAATTTTGTATTTGAGTGTGGCATAAAACTGGGATTGCAGCCTGCGACTATTGCTACGGCAGCAATTTTTTACCACAAGTTCTTTAATGAAGCCGACAAGAATGACTATGATTGCTACGTTATATGCACAGCATGTTTGTGCGTTGCTGGAAAGTCGCGGGATGAGCCAGTAAGACCGAGAGATGCTGTTAATGTAGCGCATAATTCCATTAATCGGGGTGCAGGCCCTATGGAATTAGGTGATGAGTATTGGTCATGGAGAGGTGCCGTCGCTCAAGCGGAGCTATTAGTATTGCGTTTACTTGGTTTCAATTTAGAAACGCCATCACCGCATAAGTATCTATTGCATTACTTGCGTTCACTACAAGAGTGGTTTCCGACATCTCAGTGGCGAACTGCCCCAGTTGCTCGTACTGCAATGGCCTTCTTACAAGACTTCCATCATTCACCGCTCATATTAGATTATAGAGCCCCACATATAGCCGTTGCTTGCTTGACATTGGCACTCCATGTTCTCGGTGTTTCAGTACCTCTAGCATCTACATTAGATGATGATGCGGCTTGGTACTCTGTAAGTATTTAAATTTATTATATTAGTTTTATTTAGCACAAGCAGAGGTTTTAAGTGTGCAGTCAATCTAGTCACAAGTTTTTTGTTAATAATAAATACTCAAAAAGAGTATATATTTTAATCTGAAGTGTTACTTTTTCATGTTAATAATCATTTAAGAAGTTATTACCAATCATTAGAATTATTTATTTTGTATAGATATGTTTGGATATATGAATAACAAAACTTTTTATAAAATGAGCATTGAATGAGATGTAATTTCTTTGTCAAAGCTATATAATATTTAAAAAAAAGCTGTTGCCTTGTATGAATCTAATCTGTCAGTCAGTTGTAGGCTTTCAATCATTTAAAATGAAACCAATACCGCACTGAATCTTCTGACTTCCTATTTACACGGAAGAACTCAGAAGGTTGAAGTGAATGGTAAGAGGTCCTCTGGGTCGGCAGTAGATATGGGGGTACCACAGGGCTCAATTCTTGGCCCTTTCATCTTTCTTGTTTATATAAATGATCTACCTTTCATGGTAGAGAGAAAACATCAGATAGTTTTGTTTGCTGATGACACGTCCTTGATTTTTAAAATCAAACGACAAATAACAAATTTTGACGATGTGAACAATGCTGTGTCTTCGATTGTCCATTGGTTTAGTATGAATAACCTTCTACTTAATGCAAAAAAGACAAAATGCATTAAATTTTGTGCAAAAAATGCAAGGGTTATGGATACTAGACCAATTATAAACGGTGAGGAATTGAATCTGGATGATACAACTGTATTTCTCGGAATCACCATGGATTCAAAACTTCAGTGGTCCCCTCATATTAACGGATTGGCGAAGAGACTTAGTTCTGCAGCCTACGCGGTTAAAAAAATTCGCTCACTAACTGATGTCGATACAGCTAGACTTGTTTATTTTAGTTACTTTCATAGCTTAATGACTTATGGCTTATTATTATGGGGTCATGCTGCTGATGTCGAAACTATTTTCATCCTGCAGAAGAGGGCTATTCGTGCCATCTATAATTTGAAATGTAGGGAATCTCTTAGAGATAAATTCAAGGAAATTAATATACTCACCTTTCCCTCGCAATATATTTATGAAAATTAACTAGACTATCTAAAGTTAGTAATTCTTTTTTGGGGAAAGGGATACTCTTCTTTAATAAAATCCCAGAGGCTCTTTTATCACTGCCTTTCAATAAATTTAAGAAATGTATTAAAGAAAAGCTGTGTAAAAAGGCTTACTATAAAGTCAACGATTATCTAGTTGATAAAAGGGCCTGGGACTAGTGCTAGACGGGCTACTTCTAATTAATTTGCGATATTTGTTTTAAATAAGTGTTGTTTGATGATTTGCTGTTTTAAAAGAGTACCGAGAGTTTTTTACGCCGGCTTTTTCTCTCGGCCTACCCCCTCTGTCTTCTTTGCCGATGAGTAGGGATGCCTTCAAATTTAATGACGTGGAATAAGTGATACATGTATCTTATGTTCCATAATAAACATATTTTATTTTTATTTTATTTTATTTTATTTTCAATACATAACTAAACCTCTATGGTAATTATAATATGTATCTGCCCTTGGTTGGTTACTTTTATTATTACCATACATACGTATAAAACTGGTTACCTAAACTATTAGGTAATACGCTAAATTCCTTATTGGCAACTCTAGTATGGAAGCAGAAGAAAAATATTTTTTGTTATGTGCACCTTCTAAAGTTGTTTTTCAAACACTTAAATGCTATGCTATGGAGTACTGCTAAAAGATATGTGTCAACCATATATTGAAAGTAACTAGTATATTAATACATACAACCAATTTATATAACATTTGTTTCAGGTATTCACAAAAGATCTCCAAAAAGAAAAGAATTGGGAATTAATGGAGAAGATTATGCAAGTCTACAGCAGAGAGCCTGAGCCTATTTAACTAAGTAGCTTATAGTATAGACATGTTTAAGTATTTTTTTTTAATAAATGACGATAATCATTTAATCTTGTATTCCTCCTTCTGTCACTTTGATTCTTATCAATTTTTACATATGTACTTCCAAATTCAATAATTTCACATAAATGTACAATGAAAATAACCTCTTTTAGTACATAAATATTAAATAGGAGTGTTACATAGCCGTATAAGATGGAATCTGCAACAACCATTTCGCAATGAACTGGAATTACACGTGCCTCACATTGCACTGTGTCAGCATTTATTACCCAGTGAAACCTGAATTTACATATTATGTCTTCGCATTCCTAACATCGTATTGTTTAGACGTAATATTAATTGTAATTTTTATTAAATTCGTTTTAAACATAATATATGGTTTTAAACCTTCTGCTGTGGCCTTCGTAATTGGCGCAGTCGGTAAGGATTTGTTGGAAAAGTCTGAATCAATCACAGACCATGCAATCGGTCGGAAACTGAGAGTCCTTTAACCAGAAGGTAAATCAAGACATCAATTATCAAAGTGACCAAATGTGGTGAGTACCTAGTTTTGATCCGGACTTGCCAAATTATCCTTTTAGGTGTTTTATAATTTTTTATCATAATCCTATAGTCTATACCAAGATTTTCCACCTTACAGAATCAGGGACCCGTAGGTTAGGTATTTAACGTAGTATATAGAAGGAAATATAGATTGCAAAATTTGGTTGACTACAAAATATATTAAGCTTTACGATTAGTTTCAGAATTTGACGGTATTCTTAATAAAGTTACTGGTCCGTTAATTAATAATTTTGCAGACCACTGGGATGAGACAACGGTTTTCCTATTATAAGTCAAATACAGGGCAGGGCAGTGACAGTAACTAAGTACGGATCTCTAAGCCCTACAGATGTACCCTAACACATATATAAGTACGGGATGTTTGCACCAAGAGACCTAAGGTAACAGACGGAGCCCTATCGGTAGTATCAGAGGTTCAAATTATATCAAAGCCATCGGGCAGGCTCACCCCGATAATTAAGGGCTTGGGCGTGGCGACTCCACGCCACTGAGAGGAAGCGAGAAATGAGTAAGACAGAGCAATATTCATTTATTGTTTTTAAACAATATTTTAAATTCTGCTTTAACACCAATTCACACGTACATAATATTATTCTTGTGAGCTGTCGGTGTTTTGCCTAATTATTTGAAATAGGCGTTTCTATATTGTTTATCTCGTCACTTAGATACATAATTTCTCATTAACCGGCAATGGAATCAGAATTTGAATGCATTTTTTCAATTAGTGATCATTGCTTTTTGTAGAGTGACCACTCTTGCAATGTTTTCAGGACCCAAATGTATTTCTGTAACCTTTGCCATAGGCCATATTATACTCGGACTCATATTGTCGTCGTCTTTAATGAGTACGCAGTACCAATTTTATAATTTTCATTTTTTTTTCCACTTATAGCTTCGTTGCAGTTGATGTTTTTTGTCTAACTCTTCCAAGTCTTTTTTTATTTTTTGTACTAACTTCCATCTGCCAACTAGGACACATCGGTTCAGGAAAACCAACAGCTTCCCGATTAATAAGATAAGCTTGAAAAGCTGTCTCCGAGTTATTTAGCACAGCTTTTTTGTCATTTCTTCATAACTCAATGGTGTTTCATAGATATAACCCCGGTTTGCCAAATGCCGCCAAAATGAGGTGAAGATGATGGTATAATGCCCACTCTGTCCCTCTAAAGGTAATCGCATTCATCAATTGAGTATTTCGAGGTTTTCATTGTACTTAAAGCATCTTGTATGGGTTTCATTAATTTTGTTAGTAGTAAGGCAGCACATAACTCAAAACGAGGTAGTGTCGTTTTCTTTTTAGGCGCCACTTTTGATTATAGAGAATAATGTGATATTACATTCTTGTTTTATCACACTGCAGTAAACTACGGCACCATAAGCATTCAGACGCATTGCTAACCCATGTAATGCGATGCTGTCGGAATCAATAACTTGACACCATCTTGGTATTTTAATACTTTCTACGGAATTTAAATTGTTTTGTATGTTTATCTATTGTTTACACTGATTTTGTTTACAATTTAATTACGAAAGACGACATCCGAAGGTTTAAAAAATTTCATCACATTTTGTATCAGTTGTACCAATCATTTCATAATAATAATAATAGGCGCTAGCCACCCTAGTGGGTCAAATATTTTTGCTACTTCTGGTAGTATAAATCGTTTTGTCGCCTTTTCGTTAATTGTTGTCGTTATTAGAAAATAAAAGTTATCTTCTCGCGGTGACCATGCTACTCCAAGTGATTTTCTATTTTCGTCCAGTGGTAATTTAAATCTTTTTATTTTTCATGTAAAAATATATACCATTTTAATAATTATTCACTGAAGGCCATTACCGAAGCTTAAAACCACCTTTTTCCAACATTCAGATGTTTTATCAACTTTTAAGCTGTGTCTATCTGTAGAACCACTTAAAATGTCATCGACATAAACATGTTGCAAAGTTGTAGCACTTTCCAGTGAATAATTATTTTTTTCATCTAAAGGAAGTTGTTGTAATGTCTTATCAGCAGCTCGCGGTTCCGTATGTTACTAAAGTTAATTCAGAGTAAACTCCATACAATTATTTGATATTTGATGTCATGTTTATTTATTTTTAAACACCTGTACATTTTAATAATGTCTGACATAAAACCTAGTGTATGCATATCCCAACGTAACAATATAGTAGATATATCTTGTTGTTGTCATGGGCCTTTGTATAAATTAGGCGTTAAGGCTGCATTTTTATCTTTGTCTTGCTACTGGCATCAAATACAACACGTGGTTTCGTTATAACATTTTCCTTTGTGGTATTGTCTACTTTGTATATGAAACCCATTAAAAAAAATATCAATGTAGTTTTGTCTTAAGACTTCGTCTTTTTAAAATTGTCTTTCCATTTGGATAAGTGTAGCTAGATTGTTTCAGTTCTTCATCCCCGATTGATATTTTGTTGGTTCCAAAAAAATCGGGATCGGGTATGTCCATCGTACTGCATTAAATCTAAGTTTAAATTTTTATTGTTTACTTGTTTATAATTATTATTATTGAATGATGTGGAATTTTCATGTACAAACTATGTTCTGTATACAGATTTACTCAAAATGTTTTCAAGGCTTGTGAAGCGTTTTTGTAAAAGTAACATCATTTGTTTGAAGTCATGTCTTTCCTTGATATTATCGAGCTGTTCTTCGTACTTAGTAAACGATATATGTGATTCCATAATACAACTTCATGACCATGGTATCATATAATTCTTGTATTTTTTTGTCATATTTTTTAAATCTGGGTAAATCTAATAATTTGTCAAATGACCCCATGCTTATAATAAATTTTGCTTATCGGCAAATATTGTATAATTTTGACAGCGTGCGAGTGTTTAAATAAGGGCATTTTTTCGCAACGAGAGATATCGAGTTATATTTATGAATCATTTTTGTAAATAAATCTAAAGTAAATAAGTTAAACGATTTTCATTTTGTATTTCTAACTTTTCTTAAGGTTTTTTTGGTTTTTCCTCAATTTCTTTCCATAGGTACATTATTTTTAGAACTTTCCTAACCGTTGAGCTATAATTTCGAACTCCGAGTATTATACCTTTTTCATATATCACTTATAACCACTTAGTATATAAGAGTTTATATTTAGTTTTGTTGGTAGGGATCAAGTTTTAATAGATTTAGATTAAATTAAGCATTTACATCTCGTAGATAAATTAGGAATTTTACATTCGAAAGATGAATTTGATATTGATTTTACGAAATATTTAATGAAATAATTAAATTAGAATATTTTTATTTTAAGACAGGAAATTAGTAATAGCAATAATGGTCCCAAATATTGCAAACTATACCTAAGACCTATAAGAACCATAAAGTCCTTATAAATATGGAGTATTTGGCAATTTCTGGAAAAGACTCTAGGTACATAGAGACAGAATGTCCGAAGGTGAATTCAGGGTTTCTTTGTAACTTGAAACCAGATTATAAGAGCGTAGATAAGCATGATTCTATCCAGCACCTGACCACCCAAATGGAGCTAAACCAGTCCTGTCACTAAACCAACAAAACGACGTTAGATCCTGTGATCAAGAAAATTACAGGACAGTTGTGCAGCAGTTATTCCACTAAACAAAGGCACCAAAGGTCAGATTATTAAGACATTGGAAATACCTCAACAAATGGAGAGATACAGACCTCACCTTTCAGTCTTAACAAAATGTCTTTGCTACTATTTCTCTATATGGAGTATTGGTAGTTACGTTTATATTACATATAGACGACTGGGAATTGATCCAGAAATAAAAAGACATTCTGGAAAAGAACAAGTTTCTGAAATCCCTAGTTAAGTAATAGTGGAATCTGGGTATATTTTATCAGCCACTCTCTCCACACCAAGTTCTCGAATAGTCACCAATTTTAGGTATTACTATCATATAGCATGGAATCTGCAGCCTAACAACCATTTCGCAATGAACTGGAATTACACAGGCCTCACGTTGCACATGCACTGTATCAGCATTTATTACCCCGTGGAACCTGATATTATGTCTTCGCATTTCTTATATCGAATTGTTTAGCCGTAATATTAATTGTAATTTTTATTAAATAATTTTTTAACATGTGTTTTTTTAACCTTCGGCTGTGGCATAGATTCATGTTTCACTCCTTTTATTTCAACTTAAAGTTATACTCTGTAGCCAAGGGTTTTACAATAAATTAAACATTTTTATTAGTAGGCAAGCAAGTGATCGAGACAAAGATTAATGAATTAATTATTAAAAATATTTTTCTTCTCACTTCATCAATTTGTTTACCCTTGATAATTCTGTGTATGTAATAAAATATCTCTCTTATATATATAAGAGATTAAAGTCAGACATTTCTAAACAGAAAAAAGGGTTATGAAATAAAAAACAAACATTAGATCTACAAACAAATATAATTCAGTTTTCTAACATTTTACGATACATAATTTATAAATGTACAGGGTAAGCTCATGACGCGGTAAAGCAATACTATGAAGTTCACGGCTGGCTTCAGACGAACGAGTGCAATTTAGACATAGGGAACGGACTCGCCGCCTTTGATATGCTTCTCACGGGACAGGTGTGACATCTTAAATCTAACGTGTATAATGTATACGAGAGGACAAATGTGCTGATCGGTCGTACCCTACGTAGACACCGATGACTAGTAATTTATAAAAAATTACGCTACGATTAAGCGTATCGATACTTCTTAACAAGACAACCGGACAGACATTCCGCTCCGAAGGAACGGCCGCGCGCGAACGTCGAACTGTGCGTCCCGAGGGAAGACGAGATGTCCCCGATCACATAATATTTGTGCTTCCGCGCTTCGAATGCGGAACCCGTCTCGAACCCGCGCCGGGGAAGACACAGAGTGGAACGCGATAGGATTCGATAACATCAGTATATAAAGAGAAATATTACACCTTACGCTATCTAACTATTATAAATAATTCCACAATGACAAAAATTTATATGATTCACGACATAAATGATTATTTTATTGCACGACGCTCTAACTACGATTCCGATACATCGGGACAGACACACAGAAAAGGTGGACGCGACCGCCTCACCGGCACACAAACAACAATGTACAGAGAACGGAACGTCACACGCGCACTCAGAGTACCGCCGGACGTACGCGGAGTCGATAAATATGGGCTACGTTTAGTTAAGTAAATAAAAATCTGATTTATATATCGTCAACGCTGTAAAGCGATCACCTCTCACGCTCGATAAATATATTTATAAGTAACTATCGTTACGCGTTTAAAACAAGGTACACATGAGGAAACACGGTTAAAATTAACGACAGTTAAGCTAAATATAGAATAGATATAACAAATATAGAAATCCCATTGAACTCGGCGTTTCACCGTCGCTTTTAATAGAGCGCGGCACCCGATCGATATATTCTTACACACACTCACTCACCGCCCCACGGGAAGGCAGTTTTATTTTTATTCATTTCGAGACCGGCCCTGGGAAGAATTAAACACGCAACAAAATTGTCTGCTCCGAGAGCGAATCAAAATACGAAAATTTCGAAGGCGTCCTATGTAGTCCTACTCAGTGTTCGGATGCAGACAGAAGAAAGCGAGGAATGTAAGCAAACAACTACCCCCTAAAACGCTTAAGCTTTGCTGAAATAAGCTCTCCGAATCGAGATTAGCAGTAAAAATAATTTTACGTAAACGTAAATAAAACTGAATAACGAACGTAAATAATAATAATTTGTTAAACGATTATGGCAACTGAAAACATTTGTACACACTCCTCGGGATTAACTAACTCCGGACATTTCACTAATCTAATATTTAAATAACTATAAGAAGTGTTAAAAGCTAACTACCGGCCCGGACGCAGCTGGCTCGAGATCCAGCTCCGGCCATCGCCGCTACGTCTGACGCCCGCTTCATTCGAACGCGATACACGCGTTTCTCTACTTTGGCTGGACTCACGAGGGTTCGATAAAAACGAATTAATACTGGATCGAGGGTAGACCGAATTCGGCGTTCGAGGAAACCTAATACGGCACATGTAGTGGTATTTTGATAATTTACAACTACCCACATTTGGTAATAGATAAAAACACAAAAATTCAAAGTCTCTCGATCGCCGAACACCTCGGATCTTTAAAAATAATTACGAAAACGACAGGATTTAGGAACTCTCTACGAAATAAACGCAACGTAACTCAAATTCAACATAAAACATATTCTCGTCAACAAAAATACTTCCCGATTATAAAAATCCTGCAAAGAAATCGCGCTCTCTCACTCGCACGTCTTTAAATGGGCAAACGTAACAAATTGTTAATAAATAAACTATTGTTTTAACATAAGTCGTTCGATCCGGCCCCGCCCGATCGAGGCGGTCGTCGACACTATCGAATCGTAAATAAAAAATAAATAAATCAATCTAAGGGCGACTTTTAAATCGTTCCACAAAAATTAAAGGGAGAAGCGACTAAAAAGTCGAGCCGAGTGACAAAGATCAAATCTAATCACGATTAAGTCTAAATCATCAAAATCAAAGTCGAGAGCCGTCGAGCAGTGCCGCAGGCCACGGAACTAATGTTCTCCAAGTTTCTTCTTCCTGCACCTCGTCATTCGGAATTGGGAATTCCCGATTCCCGATTACACTATTAAGGCTTCATCTAAAATAAGCGTATGTTTGTTCATCTGCAGCCCTACTCGACGAGCCCTCCCTCGTCGCCTCCCTCGCGTAACCCTAAGCCCTCGTGGCACAACATTTTATTTCTACTTAAACATCAAATCAAACTTCTCCAAGTACAAGAACATCCGAGAGATCATATAAGTTTTTTTTCGACGGCTGAAAAACTAGAAAACGGAAGAAAAATCCGCCCCTTTTAAGATTCAGCGCTATTGTCCAAATGCTAATTTTATTTACGAGATAGAAGAGACGGACCGCCATTTTTTAAAGTATTTTTATGTGTATATTTGTATCGAGTCTCAGAGTGAGGGGCTCTTTTATAACTTCTAGTGCCCTACCGGGAAGATTTAGCCTCGTCAGAATTTAAAGTTTAATAAGTTTAGTAGGAACGCGGGCCCTATTTCGGCAACCCGTGGGAGAGGAGGGGTCGGAGCGGATTACGGTTGAGGGAGGACGAGACGATCCAGTTCATCGCACGTCGGTGAGGTTGCTCTTGTCTCCGAAGAGCTTGACCAGCTGCTCCTCGTAGTCGTCGATGTTGCGCTTCATGATCTCCATGCAGGGCCCGAGGAGACGCTCGAAGGTTTCGACGTCCAGAACTGAAAAATAATATTCGAACTGAATACGACCGAATAAAAAGCTATTCGTTGTTAAGGGTATTTTGCTACAACAAACCACTTTAGCTCACTTGGAATGGCCAAGTAGGAATAGAGAACGCCCCCCAGAATCATGAGAGATAAAAGGCGCTATTTCTTTTATATGGAAGTATTGTAATATGGTGGCGAAAATGAGAGACACGTGGAATAATTTGTAGGAGGCCTTCCCTCCGTCGGAGCTCGAAGACTAATGTTAAACATAATGACATGGACTTAATGTAATCCTGATTATGCAGTACTCGAATATTTTTTATTTTATTTTTGTCAACCCAAGAATATAAGTAATTTTCTTTTTAATAAATCTATGTTCTTATTAATTAACATACTATAAGCTTGAATTAGATAAATAATGTTTTGTTGTTTTTCTTGGAGGTTAATGTAGACGGATATATTTGTATCCAATCTGCTCAAGTCGCTCATTGACAATTGACAATGAATCTACTTTGCATGCACGATATTAATTTGTATATTAATGACGGATGTAACATTAAAAATTCAGAAAAGGTACTTCTGCAGCTACGTCATTGACATAAATTTTGAGTGTTCATTTTACGACTTCCTCTTCGTAACGATTCTTAGCAAGGATGACTTTTTTCCACGTCATGATTTTATAAAAAGACTTTAATAACATTTTGTACCTTAAAACTATATTTTCATTAAATACTGTTGTCGTTGGTCACGCCATCAATCATACACCAGCTTATAATAGAAATTAGTAACTCGGCAAGTTGCTTCGATTCAAAACATTTTTTACACGCTTTATATTAGCTTCACCTGTATGTATGTATGTAACCGACTCCTTCGGACTCGATTTTGACCCACTTTCAACGGACAGATTTAATTCAAACTTCGCGCACCTGTCAAAGATCGATGACAATGCAATAATCCGAAAAAAAAATGAAAAAAAAATAAACTAAAAAATTGTGAAAAAGCGTGGGGCGCTCTGTGCCATATTTCGTCTATCGAGCAACCCACGCTTTTTCACAATAATACCAGTATTTTTTTGTTCATTACCATTTTCAGTCTAAATTAGGAATTATTTTTCACTTTTTAGTTTGATGTGCTTTAAAAGCGTGTTTTTTAGTTATTTTTTATTCAGATATAAAAGAGATGCACGATGGTACTCACAAGCAACCTTGGTGGGTCCAATGGCGTATGCGGAGGCAGCACGCGGCTTGTGAGTGACCAGAGCCAGCTCGCCAAAGTAGTCTCCTTTGCCTGCGAATGCACATGAAGAAACAATTTATTTATTAATTTACAAAAACACATACACTACACATACAGTACTAAACCTATACGATAAACACAATATCGCTACTGTGAACCCACTCTATGAACATATAAAGATGTCGATAATCGGAGACAATTTTCTGTAAGCGCAACCACTTTGTTAAAGAGGATCTGTGCAACAGACTGGTTTTGTCCCGTGGTATCGCAAACAACTTTGGCCTTCGCCGTCGCATATATCCCCTTAAGATACAAAGAAACCGAGTTCTTGGAGAACACTTGGTTTGCTCACCATCCCCCGCAAGACTTAAAAAAGATAGTAGGCGTTAAATTACGCCCCGAAAAATCTCTTTGGAAATAAACTTCAATATAAAAACCGAAGTCAATAGTTTTATATTAGTTTATCTCGTGACTCACCCAGACGCTTAATCTCATGCTCGTTTCCATCATCACGAGCGATGCGGATGCTGATGGAGCCATCCTCGACGAAGTACATGCCGTCCGCCGTGTCTCCTTGGCGGATGATCAGCTCACCATCGATTAAAGTGCGTGGAAGAAGGGCATCGGCGAGATTGGCTCGCTCATATGGCTGTAATCAAGAATTCATTTTTAAGATAATTTCTTGATAATTTACAATTACGTAATATTTACTGTGTAATTCGACACAGCAAGAATCACTGATATTCTTATTAAATAAAAAAAGCATTATTTCTTATTTGCAAACGTATCCATGCGTAATAAAAACCTCACAAGTTCATAATTAATTCTATAAGTACCATAATCGCTCTACGGGGCAGACATATTCGTTAGGCCATGATCATTGATCACTGTGCCATGCATATGTCAATATAATAACGTGTTAATTAAACTTCATTAACCAAGTAATAAATAATAGTTGTATTGCAAATTTAAATAGTAAATGTTTTAATATCGGCATAAAGTTAATTAAGTTAATAACTGAAAGAGCTTACGAAGTCGCCCTATGTCCTAATTAGTCGGTTATCGCATTAAAAGGGTAAATGTTTTCTTTATATACCTTTTTTATATAAATGGATACGGTTATTCGAAACGCAATTGAGGTATTAGTTATGATTTTAGAATTTATGTGTTGTGATTTTTCTGCTAATAAACGCTTATGTATAGTTACCCCAACCCCATATAACGCGGTAAACCTGGACCGCGTTATAGGCAATCACATTGTAGGAGTATTCTCGTAAAATCGTTATTTAATTTTATAACAAAGCAATTGAATTAGGTGTAAAGATACGCAACACTAATTATAGACTTGACAAATCATTATAAACTTCACACTACAGAAATATAACTTGAGAAATCTCCACGTTATAGGAGGAATATACCGCTTTATACATGGGATTACTGTATTTCCAAACAAATATTCGCCCATATCAATCATAACTTTAAATTACACAAAACTTAGCAATTTCTGATATTGTTTAAACAAAAAACTATAATTGCTTAGCCCAGACGTAATCAAATCCATCCATCATTCGATCCAAGACAAAAACGCCTCTAAACCAAACTATTCATTATAATTTAAGTTTCTAGAGAGAAACTTGGCATGGTATCGTGTGTCGCTAAAATTCTGTAAATAATTAAGAAATACCGATATCATTTGGCATGAATATTCAAGAAAATGGCGGTCATGTGTTAGCCACTATTTAAACACTATTTAAAAAATATACGGTTCTGTATCTACCAACTTGATTTCAGATTCAATCTAGTAGCAGTGTGGTATTGAAGAAAGATCTACTTCGACATAGGGTACAAATTCTGATGAACTGAATCGGCTCCAATACTGAGTAAGAATCGTTATCGTTACTGGAATTCACAGAGTACGGCGCTGCGTAAAGAATACTACTACCTATGCAAAACACATTGCACCACTAGGGGCACATATTAAAAACGTTTTGGTCTTGCGCAGAGTTATCTGATTAATTATATATACCTAAATTCTGCCGATATCATTCCCACCCGTTCGTTGGAATTCTGTAATATAATATAATATAACTATCTTATAATATACGAAATTATAGCTAACATGACAATTTCAAAAGTAAAAACAAGACTATTAAATAAGACAATAACACTTCATTACAATTAAGTTTCAAGTACAAGTTGAAATTGGTTACCAACATAAAGATAAGTTAACAATTCTCGACTATTATTACTATATCTCTTACGTCACTTGTATCGGCATTTTATCGTATCGTCATAGGTTTATCAAGATATATCGTATATTTTATCTACAAAGGAATCCGAAATTTGAAGACGTGTTACTATAAATATCGAGTATCGAAAATCGGCAAACAAACAGTATTATTGTGTCTGTTTGACAAATACACATTTTTTATAATTATACGTAGCAGCACAAAATCTCCTTCACCGGGAGACCACGCCCGGATAGAACGACTCAACAGGCATTTCGCGATTTAAAATCTGCTTCGGCAACAAAACGCACTCTTGGACGGACAGTCGTCGTCCATCGTTTAATAGTTGTTCGCTTTGTTTATTTGTTTAATAATTTAACACGTATTTAATCAAATAATTTTAGAATTAATTAGTTTTACGTACCGACCGATTTAAAAAGAACTACATATATGCAAAGTGCATACAAGTTTCTTCGTAATAAACAAAGAATGTTGCAGGTATCGGATCGTCGTGACCGTAACTAGTGCAACTTGGCTTGGATAATAATCGAATAATCTCCGTCGCAGATAGCAATGAGCTTATCTGCAGTTTCCTTCTATCGCTACCAATAATCCCTAAGGAACAAGTTTCAAGAGTTTACTCAAGTTATCAGGAAATCTCTGATACTCAATAATGCGCTTATCGATAACATTTTTGAAAAATTCAGTGTAGAATATTCCTTCATCAAAGGGGTATAACCAGGCCTGAAAACGCCTGAAAACAGGTTTCCTGAAAAGTGTACCACTCGACTACACTTATACTGAAATTGCATGAAAAAATGTTTCAGCCTCCCGAAAACTAGGGTAACATTCTGTAAATTACAATTTTCTAATATGTGATTGACGGATTGACTCTCCTGAAACGGTCAGAAATCACATTTCAACCTGCTGAATAGTTGTCTAAGTAGTGGAAAAATCGAGAAACATTGCAGTCGACCCGTCTTCGTAACAATATATTCATTGTATTACTTAAAAACTTGCGGTCAGTAACGACATAATTTCGTATGCGCTCCATATTAAAAGATCCCATTTTTAAGAACTGCGTTCGCGACCTTGTCCACATTTGTAATTTAAATTTGTGCCTAACAACTTATGTCTTCACTTAGAATATATAGGACAAGAAATGTTGAGTATTGTTCGGATTTGTGGTGCTTGTTGCTAAGTAGCTGGAGGCGAATCAATCGCTAAGTTGAGCGTCACTTGTCGCGGTACGAACTTTGATTAATTTTGTTGCAGATACCTGCACCTACCTACCTTACTTTAGGTACAAGCAAAACTTTGTTCTTAACCCACTACGAAAAGAAATACAATGTGTTTTAACGAATTCTGAAAAGCCGTACTATAGTGTCTGATAATAATAGTACCTACATAGGATTTCCATTAGTTAATCTTCAACTAGTAAACAATTTATCGATGAACATTTATTATTTTACATAATTTGATATGTTTCGTAAACAAAGTTGCAATTATCCCCTAATTAAAATTATGTAAAGGATCTTTTGAAGTGTAAGAAAGATAAAACAATAATGATAATCGAATGCATTACGCGTAAAAACTTGTTGGCATCGTACCAACTTCACCACACTATTATTCCTCATTCACATTCCTTTCTAATCGATCTCAAAGTGTACACTGTTCCACCTTTCTACAGACTTCAAGCCATTCATTCTTCTCATTGAAGCCTTCAGGATCGCTTTATTTCGGATGAGAAGAGATAAGCATTTCTAGGATAAGATATTTGTGAAAGTCGTGTTTATATTTATTGCATAAATCAGAAGAAAAGTGGCCCATAGGTAAACTATACTTGTTTAAAACATCGTGAATTTTCAAAAATATACACTATATCATCCCTAAGATAGTGTAGAAATACTACGAAACTTGTAGGACATACAGATGTCGCTAGAACCATTCGTAATTTTGCCACTTTACCTCTTAAACGTATTCTTCAAATATTGGCATTGTATTTAACACAAGCCTGAAACTGTAGCTCCAACTGCGTCATCCAACGCGTTCGTGACTCATTAATATAGTTTAAGGCATAGGTACGACTACAAATCACTTGGACATGTCTTGGTAGTGCTAATATGCGTATGAATTTCTGAATAATTTCAACAGTAACCTAGAAACCATAGAACCAACTATTATTACAAATACATATATTTAAAAAATTAAGATAAGATAACTGAGTTGTTTGCCAAGGGTTCGTCAATGTTGAACGAAATGGCGATATTTATGATTTGAAAGGACACAGATAATAACAAAATGGAAATATTGCACACTATCAAGAACATTCTTAAGGGCTAAAGTGGCGGCACAACGCGACAAACATGAAACTCATCGAAGCATCATAATTTTCGGATGATGAAGCCGTTCACGTGTGTGAGCCTTGTGTGGGGTTAGTAAATCGATAAATAAGGGAAAAGTAATGAATATATACAACTTGTGGCTTGCGTTTGTAGTTTTAAATAAAATGAAACAGGGCAATAAGTTATGAAATAGCTTTTCGGGCTTGCACTTCAAAAATTTAAAAGCCGAAAAAGATGTTTATTTTTCTTGATCACTAATAACTAGTTTGAACCATTTTTTGTTTGAATCAAAAGTCAAAAATCATTTATTCATATAGGTAACACAATTTACACTTATGAACGTCAAAAATATACATTAAATTCTTCTAATTTTACATTTACTGCCAGTTCTCAAATCAAGGGCGTAGAACGGAAGAGAAGAAGTGGCAATAAACTCTCCGCCACTGAATGTTTTAGTAGGTCCACTAAACAGGTAAAAATAGAACATGGTTTTTTACTGTAGAATTTTATTTAAAACCCTTCTTCCTTTCTATAAAAATACTGATTAAAAACGACTACTAGCTTAGTAGTAGATTAATACAACCGATTAAACAATAGAAAATTAAACAAAAGTCTATTATTGCTATACTATGTAGAATATTGGAAGCAATATTTGATTGATACATTAACACACGGTTCGCCTCAGCGAGTTTCACCTTCAAATCTCAATGAACAGCGAACACTGCGTCCATAAATAATAACTTTGCCTTATGCGGACTGAATTTTAACTCAACGGACAAAAATTAAATATATTCATGACCTAAAACAATTATGTTTTTGCGAGTCATAGGTTAGTACTATTTCATAATTTAATTTATTAAAACGAGCAGTGCGGCTTCAGTGTGCGACTCTCAGCCTTGAGGTCGTAGCTTCGATCCCCGGCTGTGCACAAACGGACTTTCTTTCTATGTGCGCATTTAACAATCGCTGAAACTATTAATTTTTACTTATTAATTTTTCTAAGCCACTATTTTTCTATTCACTCGTTTCGTTGGCGTGTAACAACTTTGCTAATAATGCATTACCTATATTGATTAATTATTAAAGTGTCTGCCTTAGGATGTACTTACAAACTTTCCTCTCGAAAAGAGTACACATGACACAATGTGTGAAAATAATTATTAAAATGCATATATTAACGGACGTTTTTAATTGTCCGTCGAGTGAACTGATAAAAGGTATGCTTCATGTCAGTTCATCATCAACTGTTCGATTGGTTTATTCTATGTGTATGTATTGATTTGTATGTGATGTACCGTCGCACTCGGAGTGTGTATTTGTGTCAATGTTATAATAAAATCAATAAATATCCAATATTGGGCATGTTGAGTGTCCATTGTGTTAAAGAAAATATTCGTGAATTATCATTTTAGAAACGACAAACGAAGGTTATAGGAATTAAAATCTGAGATACGAGCGTCATAAGCCTATGATTACGTCAATCGGGAACGACGTCACTCAATAGACACAGATTTATGTTGAAATTGTTTACACTTATTGAGGTAAAATTATTTTAGCTTCAAAATTCTCTGTCGAAGAGTGAAAAAGTATTTAGTGTATGTACTGGGTGGTTGAGATAATAATAATGTCCACAATTATTAAGAATTGTATGTAAAACAGAAATAGAGAGCTTTGATAACATATTAAATTGAATATGAAGTAAATAAATAATCGCATATAAAACATGCCTACAGTAAATTATACAATATTAATAATAAATTCAGGTCAGTAGTGGTAAATAAGCCTAGCTAGAAATGGTGACGGCCCTATTATACAGTAGAATCGAATGACGAAATGCCTAAGTGTGCTTTAACCCGTGTTAGATTACATTTGAGCCGATGTGTGCCTTCAAGGTAACACACGTATAGTGGGAACACAACGGGGAAATTTAATTAATCAGGCCGGCATTGCAGCGTTTGCAATCAGAATGTTGCTACAATTGAGATCATATGACCTAACAATATCAATTATTTTGTTTAGTAGTTGTAAAACGCGACTTCGTCTACGTTTTATCGTTTAACCTACCGGTTAAGCATGGACTTTTAAGTTACTTGATACGCCCTTGATATTTATGTACTATTTTTTATAAGCGTTGGCCACTAGGCTTCAGCGACTCTCGGTAAAGGAATCCCTGATATTGTAGGTTATATCCCCGGCTGTGCACCAATGGACTATCTTTCTATGTGTGCATTTAACTTAGCTCGAACGGTGTAGGAAAACATCGTGAGAAAACCGGCTTGCCTTAGATCCAAAAAGTCGACGGCGTGTGTCAGACAGAAGGCTGATACTTGCCTATTTGCGATTGACAAATGATTTTGAAACAGATACAGAAAACTAAAGCCCAGACAGAACTTTAGTTTTAGTTTTAATGACGTCACATCCGCTAATTTATTAAGTAATGAAATGTCATCCCTTGTGGTTCATAAACACTAGTTTACATTTCACAGTTTTTGAGCCGTGATGTCATGCATGCTTTCAACAAAGCCTTTCATTGTCACCATTGAAGTTATGTTAATTTTTAATGTTTCTAGCATTAAGTGAATATTCACTAATGATAGAAGTCACACACACATTTGTATGAATGTTCTTTACCGAAATTTAAATACAAAGGTTGGTATAATGGAACAATACTATCTATTTCTTTTAAAACTGTATTCTTTACAAAATATATTTCAACTTGAGCTTATCGCTACAATAAATATCCTTGTCTAAACATATTCTTGTCATTTAAAATGTGTTTTTGTTTTTTCTTATTACGTAGTAATCAACAGACGGATGATGAAGGATTGGAAAATGGTGGCGAGGATCAGAGACACGTGGAAGAATTTGGAGTAGGCCTTCCCTCCGTCGGAGGCCGTGTCCTAATGTTAAACATAATGACATGGACTTGTAATCCTGATAATGCAGTACTCGAATAAGAGCTATTTTTATTATTTATTTTATTTAATGAACCTTTGCCAGAATGTTGTCTTCCCAGAAAACCAGATTTTAAACCTGAACCTACTTAGAATTTTGCATTCGCATTTAAACTTGTGGAAATTCATTTTTGAGCAGTTAATAAACACGTGCAAATAATAACTGTAGGACCATATTCAACGTGAAGGATATGGAACAAGCAAATTCTATTTGGAGTGAAGCCGGCTTCGCAGTGACCCAGAATACATAATACCTCAATACAGCTGTTCGTATTCTTATAGAGGCAGAGGCGTAAACGTTCGAGATTGGAAGATTACCAAGGGGATTTAGAATTCTTGTTATTCTTTCATTAATTTATTAAATGCTTTTTATTGTACCACTAAATAAAATATGATACCATAATTGTCTTACATTACTCAACTAAATATATTAAATTAAACGGAGTGAGTAATTAACTAACAGCTACTTTAATAAAATATATTTTCTAAGTCACACTTGTACTCAGTACATAAAAAATAAATCAGTGGCGCTACCTTTTTAGGTCTGAGCCTCATATTTCTGTATCTATGTAATGATCAATTGTCAATCTAATAGCCAAGTAGTTGATCAGCCTCCTGTGCCTGACACACCCCATCGACTTTTTGTGTCTAAGGCAAGCCGGTTTCCTCGCGATGTTTTCCTTCACTGTTCGAGCGAATGTTAAATGCGCACATAGAAAGAAAGTCCATTAGTGCACAGCCGGGATGAAGATCGCACGCTGAAGCCACTATTCCAACACTGCTATTTAAACTAGTTTCACTTCTGTATTTTACGTCATTTTTTTGTTATGGGAGAGCTGGGAACCCTGACACAGGTATTTTTTACTTAAAACGGTTCCCAAATCTTACACATTGTAATGCATATGAACACATAAACTCATTTTTATTTATAGTTTCGTTATCTATTCGGTAAATCGTTTGAAGTATATCGTAAATTTTTGGTTCGATATTTTTTCTACCCCATCTCATATAGAAATTACATTTCGACTGGGCGGGGCTTGACCATTCTTAAATTGCAACACATTTAAAATGAGCTAACAGGTTTCCATTTCCCAAACGTTAAATATCTTGTAAAAACCTACGAGCAAATGTAATATAATTTTCATAATGAAGTAATGAAATTCTGTTTCAGCGTAAAACCTTCAGCGTGAGATTAAATAAAACTACAAAGGCTACTTTCAAAACAAAGTATGAACAGGTGTAACGCGTAGGTGCTATTGCCTAACCCACAAACACTTTTTCTCGCTATCGTACATAAATATGATGTTTTAAAATGGAAAAGCGATATATATATATTTATATATATCGCTTTGGTTTGCTTTGGTTAACATATAAAATTAATTACTAGGCACAGGAGACTGATCACCTACTAGCCTACTACATTGACAAATCATCATGAAACAGATCCAAAAATTTGAGGCTCAAACGTTTTAGCGCCACTGATTATTATTATTTATTTATATATAAAGGAAAATGTACTACAATAATATTACTTGACGAGAGCTTTTCACCAATCGTGGTCTCGTCGAGTTATGTATTAATAATAAACTCCACATTTACACCTGTTAAAGAATTACAATGAAATAAAAATAATTCTACATTTCAATACATATACATTGTACTGTTACTTGGCCGGGCGATGATTTCATTATAATAATGTATGCAAAACGATACTTTTTCAACTAAAGATTACATACTTTAAAGGTTGTATTATAAATTGACTATGGATATTTCCTTCAGGCGGCCGTAACTCAATCGCTTGTGTTCGCACACATACACAGTTGCCACGTCCTCTTAGTACATAGTTATGTAGGCTTTTAATAACGCTAGGCTTTCAAGCCTACATTCTAGTCTATGAGAGTAATAAAATATTACCCTACCAATAAATGATTTCATACGAATTTTTTGCTGTTGTTGTTTTATTTAAACTGTTCAATCTCAAAATAGACGAAAATTAAATATATATTCAGAACCGTTCACAATAAAATTATGAAATCGGCGGAATTTCGTAGGCATTCATAAACAACAGACTGGAAAGAATACAAATGGTAGTTTAAGGGACTTACCTGTAAAGCCTTAAGTATGGGCACTTTGTCGAGCAGTTCCTCGTACAGCTTGCGCTTCTTGAAGGCGCTCTTGAGCAGGATGCGACGGAAGGTGTGCCTGTCCATGGCCCACAGGGCTCCAGGACTCTGCGCCCGCACTGACGCGGCCCGAGGCATGTTGTACATGAGGGCCAACTCCCCGAATGAGCCCGAGCCTTCGTATGTGTGTACCACCTGGATATATAAGATATTTCAATGGGGAAAATATTATGCCTTACAAATGGGTCTCATTTTCGATAGGCCAGTAGGTAAGTTTTTGTACTCCAAAAAAATACTGTTTTCAATTTTTAGTTTTAATTGAATGAGAATGAAACTAAAATGTTAATCAAATAAAGAAATAAAAATCTAAGATTTTAAAATCACACACTCCTGAACCATTGAACAGATTTTGATTCGATTTTGTTAATAGATATTTGTTACGAATAAAGATGTAATTTTAAAAAGAGTAATAATAATATATGATAAATGAAAAAGCGAACCTAACATAGTAATAATAGGTCAATACACATACCTTTTCAACTCCATCATCGCCCGTGACGAGTACGTCAAAGACCCCGTTTTCGATGACGTAAAAGTTATCGCCATCGTCCCCTTGTCGGATCACGTACTCGCCGGGCTCGGAGCGCTTTTCAAACATTGCGTCTAGCACCTAAAGAAAAGATAAAACTTTAGTCAGATAACTGACATTGAACAACATAAACTTATATTGTATTCCTTTCTTCCCTCCGATCAACCACAATTTAATAACTTTTATTTTAAACCAGCTGACTCTAGGTGTACTAACTAAAAGGACTAATAGACATTCAACAAATCTTTACGCGAGGAAGAGTGTAAGAACGGCAGTTCAATATCAGACAGTTCATTCTGTAAAGCGAATCGGAAGACAGATACAACTTATTTATTTAAAGACAAAAAATTAGAATGATATATATGAAATTAACAAATTGCGTTTACTCTTGTATAATTTCATGCTTGTTTTGCGTAGGCGGGAACGTAACGGGAGGGCGCAGCGAGATGATAAGCACATTTCCTTTTAATATTTGATCTGATTACATCCGGTGATATTTAATTTTAGCTATAAAAATATGACTGCCAAAGAATAATTACTGTTATGAACTATTTAAATATTAGGATTCTACGCTTTTGTTATTTGTTCATTACCTGAACGTAAGATATACAACGAATCGATAATCACCCCTGCGATTCTTTAATGTCGGTTAAAAATACGCAAAGCCAGAACATAATCTGACCTGTCATAAAACGTAAATATAATTTAAATAAGCTCATTAAAACCCAAGTTAATTTGACGAAACCCCAGTCTTAACCTATCATTTGACCTTTAGAGGTGGGACCTTTTAATAACCATATTTGTTGATTACGTTGAAGTTCAAAAGTTACCAAGGGGGCAAAGTTAATTTGAAATTAAGTGTGAGTTGAGATTGACGTTTTTTGTTTACATAATAAATTGATGATTTCTATCTTAAATAAAGGCCGCTGTGCAAATTTCACAGCATTGTTCACACTAAACACTGGTGCTATTTTTCTTGACCACAAATTTCATCAAAACTACATTTGCTATTAGGGAGCGTTCAAATATTACGTAATGAATTTTGGGGGAGG
This sequence comes from Pieris napi, assembly GCF_905475465.1. Lineage (NCBI taxonomy): Eukaryota > Metazoa > Arthropoda > Insecta > Lepidoptera > Pieridae > Pieris > Pieris napi. The sequence continues at coordinate 14,488,834 of NC_062234.1, forward strand.
GGATCCTTTTGTAAAACGTTACGATACGGGGCGGGGATTGAATTAAGCGTTAATATTATTTTCGACTTTCCAGTACTTAACATCGCGTAATAGTAACTTTTAGGTATAAAGAGTCACTACCTAGGTGGTCACGAAATGTTTTACTATTCTTGGGTACTGAAAAACGTTACGGCGCGTTACATTGGGTGTCAAAAATATACAAAAATTGCGTGACGTAATACTTAAACGCTCCCTTAAGATAATTGATTGATTAACGCCCCATCCCCGGGCCTAGGTTAAAAGAAGTATATTTTCATTAATACCTTCGTGTCACTTACATGAGTAATAAATAAAACGTTAAAAGTAACTTCGCAGACGTATTTCAAACGGATCCATCGCTACTATTTGCCGTATCTCACGAGGCAAGCTGTTATAAAGACCCGCTCCGAAAGGTTGGTTAGGTCGATGTTATATGATTAGTGTTTTGCCGGGTACGTGTGGCATAGTTAAATTGAATGCTGATGTGTATAGGCTCGGGCCTTCCTATATATTTCTAGACGTAACGCATGTCATCATATATCATCAGGGTTCTGCCCTATTAAAAAGAAGATGTTCTAAGGAGCAATACTTCTCATTATTTTATATATGTCTTACCTGCTGCATCTGTTGAGCATCGAGAGAGCGGAATAGAAGAATTCCGCGCACGGCTTCAGCGAGACGTGCCCGTTGAGCATCAGACTTGGGGAACACTGCCGGAGCACCCTCATCAGAGTCATCTTCTTCGGGATCATATGTTTCAGCAAAAACGGACTTGCGTCGGTTGTTGAAGCGCGCCACTGGCGGCTCTATTGACAATATTAACAAATTCAGTTATTGAATAATAATTTACCAGAACTAGGCCAAGGGTAAGTTCATCGATAAAGTTACATTAAAGCCGAAATTTTAAAAAAAAGTAGTGTGTTTATAGTGTTAGTTATGAGTCGTAGTATTCAATTGAAGCACACAAATCGACGTATAATATAACGTACGGTCGAACTGCATTATAACCAAAATAAATACTCGAGAATAGCCGCACAGTATAGCGCCATTATTTTTAGAGCTGGCAATAAACTAGCCGGGTAATTATTCTAGATTCAAAATTTTGTCATTGGAGTTAGTTAGTCAATGGTATATTAGAAGATTACAATGTAAATTTTCTAATATACCATTCAAAATCTGAAAACTAACCTTGACCCTTGTATGTATATATGTATAAACCAACATAGCGGATGTACTGAAACGTGATGTAATAGTATGCCAAGTATATGCTATCGCTGATTAATCACAATCAACAATACAATTTAAAATTTACCGAAACATTTGATAGTGATCTGATTGAATTTAAAAATAATACTGGAAATTCCAATTAATGCTAGTTTTAAAATAGTACCAGCCTTTTTATGACCGTTATGTAAGTGATCTAGTATGTAACCAGTTTTAATAGTCGTTTAAAACAAGAACAAACTAATAGTACTAGTTTATTTAATCCTACGTATGGCATGTGTGTCGTAAATAAGAAAATACATATCGAAATCTTAAATTTTTTGCAACTTAGACAGGTCTAGTAGGTCTTTAGGTAATTAAAAGATAGCCAGCCATATTACAATATTTCTAACTAAATATATTTAAAATATGTGTTTGAATGGTTCTATGATTCTTTAAACTCTAGACTTAGCAACATCTTGACTTAAGGCTTGTTAGTACTGTCAAATGTTTTAATAATTAAAACAGAATGGTAGAGGTATCTTGCAAACAAAATTTTCAACCAAAATCGCAATTAAATTAACCAATAAAAAACAATTTAAAAATAAAAGAATTAAGAGCAAACACATTAATATAAAAACATATCATGACCCTAACTCAAGAAATAAGCCAGGCCTTCTAAATTACAAAACTTCAAAGGGTTAGAAACAAACACACAAATTAGATCAGTGAACTGTAAACATAAAAAATTTATGCTCCATAAATCATTTCACAGATGGAACAAAGAAAACTGAAAGTTTTGCTTTTATTCTACATTCATTAAATTCTTTTCCTAATTAGAAGATGAAATTATAGCAAAAAGATTTTTAGCTATAATTACAATTAAGGAATTTATAAATAGTAGAATAATTTTACCTTTCAATGAAATGACTATGGCAGAATGCCAAACATTGAAAGAGTTCACTATGCCTAACAATTATAGTAACAACTTTGTGAATAATTTTAACAGCTGTTATCTTCCTACTTTTATGTGAATTTTACTGCTTGTAAAGATTAACAATAAATTATGGACCACAATATCATCACATTCCTTTTTTTATAGTTGCTTATGTGATGACCATGTTATTATTATTATTAAACACACTTGCAGCTTATTAAGCTGATGCGCGCGTATTTTGAGATTTGGAGAATCCAATCTATTTTTAAAGGAGTTTAAATGGTGATGGCGATGGTGCGCTGATTACACTTTCCGGAAGCCTATTCCAGTCGGCCACTACTCGGTTTGGGAGAAAGATCTTTAGGGAATTTGTGTTATGTTGAGTGTGCTTAACTTTTAAAGAACTACCCCTCAAATGTGTATTTTCACTTGAAATAAAGAGCTTCTCAATTCCTGGAACATTATAGTGGCCAGTGAGGGTTTTATAGGTTCAATAAGATTTCCTCTTTATCTCCTACTTCCTAAATCAGTAAGGTCACGTGCTTTCAGACGCTCATTATAAGATTTCTTTCTGAGTGACCTGATCATTTTCGTGGCTTTTCTTTGATCCCTTACAAGCATACTAATATCCTTTATGAAATAAGGATCCCAAATGCTGTAGGCATACTCTAATAATGGTCTAATGTAACATTTATATATCTTTAAGAGTGTTCCAGGAAAGGCATTTGAATGATTTTCTCACTAAATAGAGCATGGAATTACCCTTTTTTACAATATTCATGATGTGACATTCCCATTTCAAAACATAACTGATAGTATAACACCCAAGTCTTTTTACGTGAATACTGGCATTAACTGCTGTTGACCTAAGCATGTATTAACTGCTATTGTGCATTTAATAACATTTAATGACAGCAGCCACTGCTTGGTCCAATCAAAAATATCATCTAAGCCACCCTGTATTGCTTGAGATGTTAATAAAAGAATTGTGGTGCTTATCTTTGGAGATGCATAATCTTGTTATCAACTGAATTCTGTAGGCAAACCCTAACCGTCTAAGTGCTGCATCTGTATATTATAAATATTAGGTTAATAGTCTGAATATGGTTTAAAAAAGACATATATGGAACATTCAAAACACTCAAATCGCTGACTTTTCCTACGCGCCTATTAAGTTTAGTTCCTGATCTATAAGCCATCTCTTTACTCAACTTGAGTTTATTTAATTCACTCCAATAAAGTAATTCACCCAAATCCAGTTGCAGACATAGAGAGTCATTGTATGTCCTAATTTCCTTAAAAACCTTAAAACCGTCAGCAAATAATAGGACTTAGTAAGCTTTAATAATGCTGAGAAGGTTTTTAATGATAATCAATTTAGCATTCTAGATTTGAACCCTGGCCAGACCAGAACTTGTTGGATATAGCTGTGAGATATTATGATTGGATAGATTAGTAGAAAAAACCTTTAGCAAAACATGTCTACATCCATTGGATGTTACTGTATATTATGTAAGTAACTGCCAACTTCTGAAGGATATCATTATGTACCTAATAAAACAATTTCTTATGACACCATATCGGCCAATGACAACAATTTTTTTTTAAAAGACCTGTGGTATACCAACTATCACTGTAACAGTAAGATGAAATGTATGTACCTAAATCTATATTTTAAAGATTTAATAGGAATTCGATTCCTTTTTCATGTTTAAGCAATTTTTTATTATTATTTTCTAAATTCAACTAAATATAAACGAAAAAAATAAGAAAAAGAATTTAATTCACACAATGTCACATCATGAATATTGTATGGGCCATAATTTATTAATTAAAGTAATATTTAAATAATGTCATGATTGTATGTATCCCAAAACTGAATAATGCATACCTACTTTAATAAATTGCTATTATAATATTAGTTAATAACAGATTCAAGGATATGGCAATATGCCTAAAATTGCTTTTCGATTCAAAATGTAAGTTAACTGTCAACTGAGTAGTGATGAAAGATATTTTTAAGTGATGTGGATTCTGCTAATTTATTTTTACTATTTATACTACTATAAATATTAGCTGACTGTTAAAGTAAGCAAATATTCCAAAAAAGTTTGGAATCTATTAGATAATAGCTTTTTATAAATATCTGAAATGAATGTAGATAGTATATAATACTTATTTGTCAAGTATATGTAGTGTTTTACAGTCTTTTTATTAGTTTTCACAAGAAAATCGTGTTTTTGCGCTGTTGTAATAATGAAATTCGAAAATATTACCTTCTTCATCTGATATTATAGACTCATCGGGTGTGCCCGCTGAAGGGCCACGGACTATGGTTGTGGTCCGATTGTTTTGTAACCTAGTGAAGAATTCGACTGCGTAGTTGATAACATCCCCTGGCTGTTCCAACAGGTAACTTATAGTGAATTCCAACAAGATTTCTCGTAGGTCATCTGGGACTTGGATACGTCCGCCTTGAGGCCTACTCATTTCTTATCAGGTCACCTCCTTTCCTCCTTAGTATCCCACAGTTAGCACGTCAAGTGACGCCAAGAGTTAAGATTTCAATATCATAGCCATTGAATTAGCTAAGCGACACACGAATGAGCACTATTACTAGAAAACTGGGAAGTAGCACTACATACAAATGTTAGTAATAAACAAAATCACGCTATTATACTAAGATGTTTATCAAAAAACGTTTTCACTACAAAAAACTTAAATATGACACACTTTTCACAAAATATTCTTCGTCCTCCAGCCTGACGAAATTCATAAATCTCCTTTCACTGTACGACTAAAATGGCGAATTTCGGTGGATGAAGATTGAACTTGAAGGATCGGTAATTGGTGTTGCCTTTTCAAATATGTATAAACAAATTAATATGTGAATTATAATACAACTCATTTATATTATATTTAAAACATTTAAGTAAATAATAATTTATCATTAGCATAAGATATTTTTAATATGATTTCATAATATTGATATCTGTAGTTCTTGCTACTTGTGTAGTCTGTACTCAACAGCTAGCAATATTCTGGACAAAATCCACATTTTTAACCACCTCCATTTCCCAAAGGAGTGACTTGTTACTTGTAACTTGGGAGTGCGATGTTTTTACTATGCAGTAGGAGGGTTGTAGTTGGAAGGAATTCAGGAGAAATAAAAATAGGTAAAAAAACTTTTTAAGTTAAACGGTTTTATGTTAAACATACATTGCAATGTTTAAGATAAATGTACTAAAAACCAAAAAATAATAAAATAGATACAGTCGTGGGAATTATAAACATATGCATAGACTAGACTAAAATAAAACCGTGGGGCACGTCAATTGTCTACAAATTATCGACTTAATGTGCGATAGAAGAATCGTTTAATTCGTCGTTAAAATAGGCAGTTGGCCCGCAGATTGTCAGGAAATTACTTACTATTTTCTTGCTCATGGAAATTCCAATAGTTATACACTCCATGTAAATAAAAGAGATGTTTCAACTAGTTTATCATTGGACATTCACACTGCTGGCTGGCGAGGAATCGTTTCACTGCTCGTAGTTTGTCTTTAATCGACAAAACATATGATAAAAGTACTACCCGCTCACCACTATGAAACCCTAAAACTCGCTTATAATCGAGCTTGCTAGCTTGTTTCCACATTCTAGCCCTACTTATCACACGTCCATCGTTGTCGGTTGAACAACTGCCTAATTATAGTGTAACATTACAAAACAAACATTTTAATCAACGATTGTAGACAATTGACGTGCCCTACGGTTTTATTTTAATCTAGTCTATGCATATATTTATAATTCCCAGGACTGTATCTATTTTATTATTTTTTGGTTTTTAGTACATTTATCTTAAACATTGCAATGTATGTTTAACATAAAACCGTTTAACTTAAAAAGTTTTTTTACCTATTTTTATTTTCTAGTTTTTAGTTTTTATTTCGCATTCCGTTTAATTCATTTAGTGCTTCATTATTGCAAGGTTCCTTGCCCGTTAGTTTATATAAATAAATCAATTCTATAATATAAATATAATATATATTTAATTAATAAAATAGATACAGTTTTTAATATAATGATATATATATATATATATATATATCTATAATATATATTTATATATTATATAATATTTATTTATTTTTATTTTATTTATTTAGTTTATTGTATTGTCACCAAAATCCAAAGTGTATACAAAATTTCAGATTAATCGGTTGACAGGAAGAGGGTTAAATTTGAATTACTAAATTTGACCCAAGAATAAAACAAACGGGGTGAGCTAAATAAAACCGTTTAAAAAATAATAATAATAAAACGTATTTTTACTTTAACAAGATTATATATATTTTCTTAAGTATTTACCTGATTCTCAGTTGAGATCGCGTTTCTTTTTTCTTTATCAAAACTTTATCCTCTTTAACTGCCACATGATTTGGCTAATATTAATGTTTTTTTTTATTTCGGTGTTAAATGAAGTATCTTATGCTGTGATTATAAAAATAAGTGTCTTACCGTTTTCAAATTCATTGTCATTACACAGAGAATAGACCCAAAGGTAAAGTTTCAGAATAAGGTACGAGTCGAGAGTTACCACCAAGTCTCGACCTAGAATCTGCAAAAGCTTCTTCAGGGTTTAAATTTGTCAGCCATCAGGCCCAGCGGTGGCAAACAACAATATTTCAATATTTCCTTAGTACATTTACATAAATAGTTTACTTAAGGATATAGAGCGATTTATCCCGAATGTCAGGAAAGCCCAGCTTGACTTACACTAACACTAAAAAATCCAGGGTTTTGCAACTTTGGGTTAAAGTGCTTTATCATCTTCTTAATATATTTAAATTACGTGTCACGTTGTTTGTCCGCGATGGACTCCTAAACTACCTAACCGATATCAATCAAATTTGCACACCGTGTGTAGTTTGATCCAACTTAAAAGATAGGATAGCTTACATCTCAATTTATACCTGCATTATTATTTTATTGCAAAATATTTGTTTATTATTTGATAGTAACAATTCTAACAGATGGCGCTGTGTTGAAAGTACCGACGTTTCACATAAGCTACAATTTAATAGCATAACCACCAAAAAAGCATGGTGGTCCCCATGGCTGGTGTTCTCCTACCGTTTCCCTTGAATACTTTGCTACTATGTAATATAACAAAAACAACAGCAACGCTTGGCCGGTCTGCTAGTACTTTCATAAATTATAAAATAACTTTCTCGTTACCAGAAATAGTCAATATTCTTAAGTATTTACGCTACACTAGTTTTAAGTATCGATAAGTTTCAGTTAGTTACGCGTTCACTAGGTACTAGGGGACGCTTTTATTATATTTAATTGATTAAGTATATTATCACTTAGCATAAACAACCGCCGTGGAACTTAACTCAGGTAGACAACGATTTAAATACACGGGAAGTGCGTTAATGAGTAGGTACTTTGATGAAAGTTAAAACTAAAGTCTCGCCAGTTACCAAAGTTATTATCAGAAATATTTTTTTAAATTTCCCTACAATTTCTACAAACAAAAAATAAATTACTATAACAGATTTTTATTTATTACACATAAATATAATCTTCACTCTTCATTACTTTTCAATATCCTATGTTTAATATAACAAAATTTCGTAAGAGAATTTCTCTTCGGAAAAACAACAATCTTAGCGGGGGCTTGGTAGGGATTGTAATCGATTAATTCGGGTTCAGTGTCGTCGGAGAATAAATCTACTTCACAGGTTTCCATACACTTTAACTCTACACATTGATATTTTTCTAGAAATTCGCAGATATCCTGAACACTTCTCGTAGAAATGAATTCAAAAGAACTCGACAAATAGTCAATAGAGCATCCGGGACACTCGAAAACTTTACTCATGATTACACTTGCCCAATTAGTAAATACGTTAAACTGCAATTCGTTATTTAGCGTCAGCCAGGGCTCGGGTGTAATGAATTTGGTGTCTCCGATCTGGAAGAACCACGGTTTTGCATATTTCTTTAGGACAGCCCGATTGTCAAAGTAACCGACTAGTAATATTGTACCCTCATCTTCCAACATTTTTAATTTTTCGTAGAGGGATTTCCCGTCCAGTCCCGTCAAGTCCTGGAAATAAAATCGAATTGAATAAAAATGACGTCGACCAAGTTGTAATGGAGAAAATGTCAGACTATCTAATATTTATAATATAATATTTATATAGAGCCACTTTTTAAGATATAATCATGTATTCAAAGACCCTACCTGAAGCTCGGCAAAGGTGCCTCCACTCGTTTGTTTCCCGTCTAAATATTGTATAATTTCATCTTCAGCATCGATATCTTTCGTATGATCAAATGTCGCGAAGCTCCTGAAATATAAAGTATTAGTATCGAATACAAAAATGAATGATAATAAAAAGATAAATGCCTTACCTAGTGAGACTTGTTAGCGGTTCTTTAAAATCGAAATCGCTAAATAATTCAGAAAACGTCCTGAGATTAGTTAGGCTTTTCCAACCGACTAAACCGGATTTCAACTTATATTTCCCTTCCGTGTCGATTATGTTCATCTTTTCTTCTTGAATGAGGGAGCCGGCCGACCCCACGATGACCGGGACGGCTACGGACACTATTTCTAAGGTCTCACACGAATGCATCTCGAACAAAAGGCAGTTAATTACGGAGGATCCTTTCAAGCCGGTTTGCGGCAACTCTTTTATCATAAACTCCGCCAGATTCTCACTGAAACGCGAACGAAGCTGGTTAATCCATCTCCTCCTGTATGAAAATGAAATTTTGTACGACGATTGGGTGATATCGTTGAAATGTACTTTATGTAGACGATTATTCAAAATCTTCTCTCTCGCCGAAATAGCTCCACTCTTTCGCAATTCTTCTATAGCTCCTCGCAAATTATACTCCTGGTGCAACTTGAATACCGAGTAGATGGTTTGAGACGTCTCTTCCGAGACTTCTCTGTCCAAAGTTAGCATGACCGTCATGACGATGCCCTCTTTCAGCATCGCCATTTCAGGTTGACTATCCGGAGCGGTCCTATACAAGCTGGGCACTTTCATATGGGTCGACGATGATACGATATATTTCTTGTGAAATTCGTCCAAGTCGCGAGCGACGCAGGGCGTCCGCTGTATCAACGGCTTAGTCTTAGCGATTTGATTAATTATCCAAAGTAGTTCCAGCATCGGTATTTTTGCTTCTGTAACGAACTTCGGAAGATTTGCGTAGTGTCTCACTCTCAGAACCTTTAACAATCCTTCGTACTTTTCTATTAAGTCAGTGTGACGTCTCAATTCGTTCAGAATACACATCTTTTCGTGCGCAAGTTCTGGGTTGTTTTCTAGAAATGTCGCACGTCGATGGCACAGAGACGCCAACTTTCCCGGGTCGAGAACCGAAAGTAGGTTCTTTGCCACCGAATTTCTCACCTTAATGGAGCCGGGAACGGGCCCCATAACGGCAACTGTAATTTTCAGCATGTTTATAATTTGATCGTCTAGTTTCGACCATTTCACGGCAGACTCGCGTCTCCTAGTCAGGCGTTTCTGTCTGAGAGGCTTGGGTTTCACTAAAGGCTTCGGTTTAGAGTTACCCCTTTTCTTTTTAACTTGCTTTGCTTCGTCTTTTTTCAATTTAGCACCGGATTTGGAGCCCCTTATGTGTTTCATTGAGGATTTCAGTACTTTTACGACTATCGGTTTAGAGTATCTAGTGGTGAAAGTCCGCCAAAAACGCGGCATGTCGATGAAGATAGACGAATCGAATCCGCACGGACCCAATCCGTCGCCGAACCGAGATCCGTCATCGTTTTCTAACACTTCGTTGCCATTTCTCAGCGGTTGCAGGAACTTGTATCTCTCTCTTTTGATTCCGCTTATCGTCGTATTTAACCCTATCACCTGCACTTCCTCCCAATATTTCATCACGTCTTCCATGGTTTTGAAGTAAAACGTCTTTTCTATGGCCCCGTCGCTTTCGTTCGGCCTCGGCCAGATACCGGAAGTGTCTAAGATTTTAGCTTGTTGATTTACGTAGAACACGAAGTTCAGGTACACGGTCTCGTCCATGGCGCACGAGGCCGGGTCTCGTATCAGCTGAATGAGGCCTAAAACGGCGAGTAATTTTAAACTGAGTTTTATAGAGTTATGTAGGCTCTTAGAGTTTAAAATGGGGTATCTGATGTTATCGGGAGCATCTTTCAGTTTCACTTCCAACACTTCATCGCTATATTTCAAATTTGAACAAATGAGCCTTTCACTATCGAAAAGAATGTTCCCCAATGCGAATTCCACCGTCATCTCTGGCACCAGCTCGTTTAAGGAGGCGAATCCCGGAATAAAATTAGATTTGCATTCGCTAAAGTAAACGAGTTGGACAATTTGTTCGTGTAGCTTTTGAATTTTCATATAGCGAGGGTACGCGAACTTGGTCATAGGTCGAGTTATGAACTTGGATGTTTCTTTATTTGGGGTTTTGTACTTCATTCGGGCTTTGTAACTTAACTCCGCGTAATGATCTTTCAAAAGAGAGTCATTCGGCTTCACGTACGGAGGACATATGCAGAGTGAGAACCTATCTTTGTCGGGGCACGATATTCTTAATTTATAAATTTTTAATTGACTGTCGGTAATCAACTTTTGAAGCACAAGTTTCAAGGATTTGGTGTCCATCGGCGGTTCGCCCGTGTCGAGAGACACGAAACTAGATAACGTTTGGTATCCTGTGACGAAACCACGTTCGTTAACAATTTTCAAAATGCCAGTTGCAAACTTCAATTGCCGTAATGTTGGTTTCTTTTTATTATTGATCAAGGATTCCTTAGTCCGATCTTCAAAGCCATCGAGGACTCTGATTTCAGTTATAAACTTCTCCAGGTCGTCGTCATCATTCTTATCGTCTCCGTTATTTTCTTGTTTGCGACGTTTCACTAGTGTTTCAGATTCCACCGATTTGCACCGTTTCCTATTTTTGGTTACGTGATCCAAGAGTTTTTGTTTTTCTTCAGCGTAAATATTATTAATTTCCTTAGTTGCAGCTACCGCTATATATCTGTAATTAAAAATGCGATGCTGTAAATTGCTATATTATTCTGAAAAGTCAAAAATATCATAATCAATTTGATTTTTTTACTATTCTCTGTTTATTTTCTGCTTATATTATAAAAACAAAAAACAGCATTAAATTAAACAAATTTGCAATACCTTGCAGTCCTCTGTCTACCCTTATCCTCAAGGAACTCGCTGACTAGTCCTTTGTTTTTAAAGATCCGACAAATAATTCTGCTCGTGTAAAACTCTATGCCGAGTAGTTGAGCTACTTCAATTTGAGTCAAGCCCTTTAAGCCAGCATCGACGAATCGTTCATATGCTTGTCTCAAAAGGCTGACTCCAACCTTATATTGGCACTTAAGCGGGGTTGCAGGGGTCTCATCTTCTGAATGAGATGATTCATCACTTGGAGATGTAAGTGTTATATGCTTCTTTTTCTTTTCGTCTTTTTCTTCCTATAATATAAAATTATACTTGTAACAAACTACATATCGGATCGGTTAATATATATATTTATTGTTGATTTGTTACAGATCAACCTGCAAATTATTTAGCCTGTTTAGTGTTAGGTTAGGCTTGTCCTTGGAAAACCTGTTAATTGTTTGGTTCCATAAATTCGTGATATTAAGATTTATAAAGTATTGTTAGTAAAAATCTGTTTGTTCAATATGTTTAATGTATTTTATTGTATTCATTCTTAAGTTTTTAGTTCTGCAGTAAAAGCAGTGTTGGCTTCAGCCTATTAGATTTAAAAATGATTATGAAACAGATTCAGAAATCTGAGGCCAAGGCCTAAAGAGGTTGTAGCGCCACTGATTTTAATAAGTTTTAAGTTATTGTATGTGTGCTGTGGCATGGCTCTTCAGGCTGTTCCTGTATTTTTACTTAATTTACATTTACAAAATAAACAACTCCCGAAAAATAAATCAAGAGAACCTTCTATAAAGTTCTATTTAAATTTGGCTACAAAGTAATTACAACTTCAAATAAATTGATAACCTCCTTTATTACCATTACTTCTCTTAGAAATAAGTACTTACAAATTTAAAAATATTAATAGTTTTTTGTAGTCGTTTACTTTGATGAGGAGTTAGGTATCCCATTCTAATCATTTTCTCATTTCTTTCACTATAATTTGGTTGTTTAAGGAGATATTCAAATAAATCTCGTATTTTGCCTATCTTTGGTTGAGACTTCACAAATGGCTCATGGAAACGTTTGAGTCGTAACAATAAACTCTTCATACCCCTATCACCCATGACTTGTGTAACACATTGCACTCTTATTAAATCTAGGTTTTGCAATGTTTTTCTATTGTAAAAAAGAAGTTTAGACTCTTTCACTATTTTAGTAAGATTAGTATTGCCAATGGTCATTTGTCCCTGAAAATTTAAAGTTATATTATTAGTTAATTGACTTTCAATAGGCCAAGTCCTTCTCTTGCTTAGTTAAAAATAATATTACTATGTCAATAAATATAACTTACATTTCCTCTCCCTTTGCCAACCAGCTCTAATATACAATAATGAACTGGTGACAGTGAAGATAGAAGGCATATAGGTAAATGCGGGGCCAGAGCCTGCCATCTCACTTCTATTGATGCTACTATTACTAATGTATCACCATATTTTTCTACTATTTCTTCATATGTCTTTGTACTTATGAGTTCAAAGGGTATTAGTGATCTGGTTTTGTAATTAGCACTTGATCCATATTCCCCTTCAATCAGACAGAACTCATATGGCCCATCAATGGCTGTAGGCTGCAATAAAGTTATATAGCCATTACACAATCTTGTTATTTTAATAAGAGGAGATACTGTGCATTATCCAATAAGGTCTTTAGTAATAGTGAATTTACAACTTACAGGATCCAACAGTTGACCAGATTCTTCATCAACTAATGTGAATCGATCCAATACATCTATCCTGGGTACAGGCGTATCTAGACTGTAAAAAGATATAGATTGCGAAGACGATAAGAAGTTCCAAAATTTGCATATTATTTTCGGTGTAAGAGTACATGATAATCTACTCCCCATACGTTTCCAGAGAAAATCAAGGCTAATGCCTTCTAAACCATTGAGGCCTATCTCATCAATGAGAATACTTTTAAAGTTAAAAGAAAAACAGCTTTGAATGTTTTTGGTCATATTAAAACTGTAAGTTTTACGTTATCTAAGTAACTTAATCTTATTGTCTCAGTTTTGCAAATTCTTCTAACGAGACTTAATGTCGCTTTTTATAGGTTTGCTACATTATCTTAATTATAATAATAAATAAACAAATAATTAATATTTTTGTATTTTTAAAACACGCTTTGTAGTTTTTATTTAGATATTAAAGTTGACATTCGACTCTGACATTGATACTCTTTGTCAACGCCGTCTTTTGTCTAGACATTATCTTTCACAGATAAAGTGAAATTATATTATATTACAACAAAATTTGAAAATTAAGAGGCTTTCGAGAAAGGCAGCATACATCTTTTTTACTTTCTAATCAAAATATCCTTTTTTATATCGTGAAAACCCCTAATAAACATACTACTAATTAATGCACTAATGGACTTTTAAACATACCAAATTTGTTCACTATTAACACTAGCTTGTACCGTGTACGGTAAAGGAAAACAGGCCACTGGCTTCTGGGATTTTTTCTATCAAAGTAACGTTTTGTTTATGTACATAATATTTTGTTTTTAACTAGCTTATCCCTATATTTCCTTTTGATGTCTTTGTTTATTTTTTCTCGCGTGTAGTTTCCCAACCTTTTACTTGAAACTGGCATAAAGTTAAAACTATTGCCAAAATATTTAAAAAAAGTAACGTTTGGTGCTTCAAAACTCGTCGAAAATACCTAGTCGAAAGTCAATTTAAAGAATTTTTCGACATCCTCATAAATTAATTGGCAATTAATTATGAAAATCTGAACAATTTTAAATTAAAAAATATGGGTCTTAGTTAAAACATAAAATAACGTCGTTAAAAACAATAAACATGTACAAGGCTTTCCTTCCACAAACAATTGGAGACTTGAATTATTTGTTTAATTACCTAGCACTCTTAGGCCGTTTCTCCACTGCTCCGGTCCGGCAAACGTTAATTACCGATCCGATTTAGAAAGTCATAACAGTACTTACGTACTTCTCCACTACTCCGGGATCCGGTTTTTAACGATCCGATAACTTGCTAGATCGGAACGCGGTGTTTTATCGGTCCAAACTCCAAGTACCTATATCCGAGTATTTGGATACTAGGTTATAAATTATTATTCACAGATTTATTTATATGTAGTTTGTTTAATTTGACAGAATCTGGATAACCTGGACCAAACCAAATTATGTTGCTATTTATTTATATTTTTATACTATAGTATTAGTGAACTATTTATTAAGTAGATTATAATATTTCAAGATAGACTATATAAAAAAAGTAATAAACTTGCCAGGGCAATAAAATATTTAGAATTTAGAACGTTTTATTAATAAAATAAAGTATATGGGTTTTAGTTAAAGTGTTGCATGATAAATATACAAGTATCGGTTATTGTCGGAGCAGTGGAAAAAGAGCCTTAGGCTCACGCTAATCCACCTGACTAATAATTTAGGACCCTTTTTAATAAAATATAATTTTATTAAACTTTTATTTAATTTATACACCTACTTTATCTTTAATATGAATTTACACCTACTTTAAATCAGTTGTAGGAATCTGCAACTGACTAAGTCGACTATCATAATATATACGTATATGGTTATTGTAAAGAACAAACAATAGTCAAGTTTCAATATTTTATTTACTAAAGAAAAGGAATACATTTTATCCTTTGCTAAAATATTTAGCATATATTAATAATATTTTAATGAGAAAATGATCATAACATCTCAAACAATGACGAGAAAAATACAAAATTTGTTCACTGTTAGGCAGAAAAATTGTATTTCGCTGATCAATGTTTATCTATTTGTTTCTAGTTATAAAAAATTGCACTCTATAAATATGAGCAGCGAATATGGTGTAACAGTCTATTCACTGCCTTTGCTTTTTGCATTATAAACTCCTACTTAACCTATGGAGTGTCTAAGGCTTTGACTACACTTTGTCTTGCACACACACAAACATATGAAGGTACTTTGTACGCAAGACACGATGTAGATGGACCAAAATGCAAAACGAACCTAAACGTAGGATACTTTACAAATTAGCAATTATTAAAAACTTAATATAAATTACAATATTAAGTAAATTATCTCACATTGTTCGCGATAACCATTTTATAATTAATAATCACAATGCTCTTGCAAGTAAAACACTCAATATGGAATTTAGTTGGTGCGGGCTTATTACAAGGTAAGAAACAAGAAAGAGGCAGTTAAAGGATAATGTTGTCTATGCCTTCCATGTAACAAGACGTGAACGAGAGTTTAGAGAGAAGACGAAATAGATTTCCCTTGTTTTCCTTTTTATTGTGATCATAATATTAAATCGTTATCTCAAACAGTCGGTAACTAGTTATGGCTAAAGGCACGCTAAAAAATCTGACTAAAGCTGTACGGAGTCCGGGAGTGTGGGTCGTCTACAGTTGCAATGAAAATTACTTAGGCACTTTATAGTACTGAGTTCCCAAACATTTATTCACAATGTTTTTTTTACGACTGAAGTAGAAAAATATTGCACACGACACGACAAAACAAACGACTAACGGCGATTCGATAGTTTTTTAAAAATCAAAATCTTAATTTTCAACAAGTAATTGGTGTAATTAAATTGTTCTTAAAAATAATAAACATATTACTTGTATTGTTAGACAAGAATGCGAATTTACAAAACAACTACCAAATCACCGTAGATTTCGGTCTAATGAAAAATTTATGTCATAAAATATAATTATATGATACAAGAACCTATGTGATGGTTAGTTTGAGATAAATGTGATGTAAACGCGCTATATCTTATGATTAAGTTAATAAGTCGGATTCGTCAAAATGTAATCCTCTGTAATTACAATTTATTTAGGTATAATAAAAGTCTTCAATTTCTAACACTAAGGCTTCGAGTCTCAAACAAAATGAAGCGGTCTATTTCTACGTACGTATGATACTTTCTAATATAATTTCCGATAATCAATAAATAATTTACGCTTACGTTATATCTATATAAGACTTCTAGGCATGTTCATGTTTTACGAGTATAAAAAGATGGTTCAGTTATCTGAACATAGAAATGGTTATTGTACATTTCATCATTTATTACAAAACAACTCTTAACAATCCTTTTTTTTTCAAAATTTTGCGCTTAACCCTAATGCTTAGTACTAAGTTCTTGACCAAATTACATTAAAAATCTTTCTATATACATTTAAATTAAAAGGCTTAACATAATTAGTACAATTTCAAAATTTCTTGGAATTTTAAAAAAGCAAGCATAGGTCTTCTATTTGATTGTACGCTTTTAAAATTCAGAGAAATTTGTCTCGTGTAACGCCAATATCATAATAATAGCAACTATTGTATATAAGAAACAAAACTGTGCGTTCAATTCATAATATTAAATACGGAAATTGGCAGTTTATATCGATAATTATAAAGTAATATTTAAGTAAATACATAATTACCTAACACTAGAAATAAATTATTATATCTTAAAACGGCGTCTTTGGTATGTGAACGTATTACACATGAGTATTGTATTATTAGAATATTAAGGTTTTAGAATGCCATCTCACTTTCTTAACGGGCGTATTTAATTTTAACAAGCGAGCCCAAATAACGCTTCGATTTAGCTACATACATAGAGACCAAACAACGAGTAGCCAATTGTATCTTTGGCTCTACGAACTAAACCGAAGGAACCTCGAGGCGAGCACAAACTTTTGTACAATAAAGGATTCAATAGTTTGTGTATGCCCATAGTGATACGTTAATTGGTATTCTATTGTGTGTCTACTCTACAACTCGTACTAAATCAGTTTAAACGATCATCATGTCATCGTAATGCACCATTATTTACAAGGATCTAAGGGCATGTTTACCAAGCAAACCGAAAAAACGTAGAGCGGTTTTATATGATAACTCAATCTCGTTCTTATAAAGGATGGGTATACTGTAAACACCACCCACATAATATCTTATTTATAACGTAATAGAATTTTCGTTATTTAAATGAATGAAAAAATTAAATGGTTGGAAGTAGGCCTACGACATGCCCTTAGATCAGTTATCCACGCGAAAACGGAGTTATCCTGCCACACACACTTAGGCACTAGATCATTACAAATAGAATTGACATTTCTTACATACAATCAATTGTCAACAATCAGTGAAGTGACACTATCACTACGCAGTGTCAAAAGCTTAAGTTCTTTAACTACAAAACAGCAACAGGAACGTCATTAAAATGAAATTAAAACGTTTGGCCCACATTTATGGTTAACATTTAGAATCGTATATTTTATAAGTTAGGTTATGCGTCGACATTTCGTGTCAATTTGTAACAAAATGGCGGCGTGTCTTAACCTCTGCTCTTAGACAAGTGCCTTTTGCCGCGAGCGTACGTCGCAGCGGAAAACATGAGCACGTGACAACTCCACATAAAAAATTTTTACGCCTGCGAAAAAGTTCACTTGGCTAAAGGCCCTGTAACGTCATAGAATGTATGTACATGGATCGATTGATCACAGTGATTGTTAATTTACAAAATGACGTACCAACAATCTAAATCGCGAGCTCGACGCGTCGCCCTAGACTATGCATATGACTAAATCTATAACATTACTGAATAGTCAAAACGTTTCTATTCTATATCTAGATACATCCATAAGAAGCACTTTAATTACGAACGATTATCAGGACTTTTAATTATTTGTACAAGGTATATATTTGCGTTTTGTGGCGAGTTCACTTTGTGTCAACCGTTTATAACTTGGCAACACTAAAAACAATTTTTTAACATTTTCGTTGCAATGATGTTGGCAGTTCCATTATGCAAATATAACATCTGTTCCCACGCTGTATAACTATTGGAATTAAAATAATGAAAATAGATCAGCGATTTTTATGTTCCAAGAGTGCAGTTTGGGGTTTGATGTCTGTGAATTTAACACCACTTTACGGTCGAGTTATTCGACCAAAAATATAGCAATGATAAACGCTCTCCTGCCATACTCTTATCAAATGGTTATTGAGTAATATTGGGCATAATTTCATTTAATTTTAAAAGCAATACAACATTGGTGTTGTTAAGTTATATGTGTATAGAATATAGCAATGAGCATATTTAAAACTCATGATCTTAAAATGAACATGGAAACTTTATACTTCTTATCATTTATTTAACCATTTAAGGTCGACACTTCAAATGAATATGTACGTTTCTTAAGCCGTTTAAGAAAGACTTAAGCATTTTAGTCAATTTTCCTCACGACTCGCAGCGACATAGTAGATCTTTAACTTTTAACTCTAAAGTAGTAAAAAAGCGTCTCGTGAATTGCATGTTCCTCGAATGAAGATAATATCAAAATATGAGAAAACTTGCAACGTACGACACTAACCATGTAGCTATGTTACCAACAAAACTTATAATTTACTTAAATTATCAGTAAACTATGCTTTCTAAACGATCTACAAAGTCAGCCACCGTACATCCGATACTTAATACTACTAAAAAATACACTCTGAGATACGTCAGTAGGATAAGAACCTTTGGAATGACGTCACAACGTAGTCTCGATCACTATCGATGCCGTCAACAATGGATCCATAGCGATAACCGGTTCGATCCCGTTACAGAAGTGGGCCTCGGTCGGTCGTCGACGAGAGGCAATCGGACGAAACCGCCGATAAATCACATAGAACGATTAAAGTTCCTCGTCCATCAACAACAAGTCGGAATAACAACGTCGCACCGGGATATGTCTCTCGGGCGAAAACAATCACATTCACAATCGATAACAACGCACCGAATGTCTTCGGGGGCGGGGCGGCTAGTTGCGGTAGATATAGGCGCAGGCTTGGGGTGCGGGGGGCGGGGGCGTGGGGGGCCTTTCGCCCGAAGGTGAGGGCGAAGACGACGGCGGTGACGGAGACGACGACGATCCGCTGCCGGTCACGCTGCCCGAACCGCTGCTGCGCTGCGACACTGGAAATCGTTAACGGCACATCATTAGACGTCTCACAATCAATCAATTCCCACTGGTCTATATTATGAGATATATGAGTCTTTGTTTCTTGTAATAAACAAATATTTAATACACTTGATAATGATCGACATTCAGGCCTTGTTAATGTTACGTTAATTTTATGTAAAAAGAAACCATTTATGCAGCAACTGCCAAAACGTCAGTCAGATAGATAAACAGCCTAATGAATTATGTTATTTTATACCGACATTATTTTAAAAAGCTGATAAGTGATTTCATAAATTAAAACAAAAACAATGTTCGGTTACTTATTCTCGATAAAAAAGTACAACTCACCCAAAGTGTGGTGATGGTGCGCGTTATGCTTATGATGATGCAATTGGTCGCGCGCGTCCGCCCCGCTTGTTTCTCAGAGATACACCTTTTTCACTGAACGCGTTGTCGAGAAACCGTTGTCGTTGCCCCGCCGGTACCCATCGCCCTGCGGTCCGAACATTCCTGCGTTAACTGACATGCCGCAGAAAAATGATGTTAATGAGGCGTTAGTGAACTGATGCAACTATTAAAAGCTTTATACTTCAAGATTACATCGTGACATTGGCTTCAGTTTAAACGAAGCTATCGACCGAGTTTGCCTTTTATTCGATCTATTTTCTGCCACGGAACATCTCGAGTATGAAACTTGTTATTGTCTACATGTAAGCAACGGTTACGAGAGTGGTTATTTGCATGATTAATGGAAAGCTTAAATGGATAGTGAATGATTATGATGAAATATTAAATAAGCGGTTAAAAGTCATCGTTCCCGAGTAGTTAGGAATATACAAACATTGATAAGTGCGGAGCTAGATTTTAAAGTGTAACTTGCACGCGTAGTTAAATTTGTATGTATGACACATATGCGTGTATCGATCATTAATATTTACTTGTAAATATTTACAAGTAAATATTTACAAGTAATATACACATTTAAAAGTAAATATGTCAGGATTAAATATTTTAAATGTATTTAAATAATCAGCCCACCGTGCAGGCTGTTTGTTACAATTGAGATAAAAATTGGTTCCTTCAAGTTGCAAATTACACTTGTTTGGTTAATGTAGTAATGTGGTGACAGGACACTTTAATATTTTTTTATGATTCAAACTGGTCCGAACGTTATTTTTACATTATCTTGAATTTGATAATTATTTCAAAAAATTAAGTAATTGTCAAATGGCCTATGGAAATTGTCTTCGGTTTGAACGAAAGAGCCGAGGGTACATAGAACTTTGTAACAGCGTATGCCAGTACCGGTCACCACGCAGAAGCCATGCGAATAAACGAAGGAGCAGAACTGACATTGACCTGATGGGAGCGCAGGGTCCCGAAATTGTCCCGGCGGTAGGTGTCCGGCTGGAACTGGAAGAGGGTCTCGTGGTGGGGGTGGTAGGGCGGGTGCTTGCGCAGCGTGGCCCGGGGCGAGGCGGGCTTGGGCTGAGGAGCCAGCACCGGCTCCGCGTACGTCACCTCCTCCACTTGCTGGAGCAGCTTGGGCTCCGCTTGGATCCTGGTCGCGAAACGCTTTATTACGTGCGGGCTTTTTTTGACGGTTAAACTGCTACATCGGTCCATATTGGTATTTAGCGTATTTAACTACGCCGTGCAACTAGGTTATTTTTCATAGAATTGGACAATGACTCTATTTCTTACCTATTAATATTCTGCCTCTGCTCAAAATACTCATATTCCGTGTCAGGGTAGGGCATGTTGTCGTCGTCGTCCTTCTTGCAGCGTCTTCCACAGATGTAACCTGCTGCAAATCCAGCTCCGAGTGCTGCTAGTGCCCCCGCCGCCACTGCTAACGCCAACGTCTCAACGGAATATGCTGCCGGAGGTGGATCTGCTGCTAAGACCTCTGGGCCTGGAATTTATTAGAGTGCAAATTACAGTTTTTGCATAGGGAGTTTTTTAACTTTGATTAATCAGTTTGTTTATACCTTTCTTCTTACATACCTTCGTTATTATTGTTGCTCCCTTTCCCATCTTTGTCCTGCACAATATTTATGACTTCTCCTTTGTTCTCTCTGGCATCATCGTACAGTCCCGAACTGAGTCCACCGACCGCCCCGGCGTCTTTACCTGTTAATATCGTGCAGTTATATAAATTGCTATTAACTGAACGCCTAACATTAAAAAACATGTAAAAATCATTCTTTGACGCTTAGGGAAGATTATGCCTTCCATTGTTGACAGCATTAACGACAAAGGAAACGCGGCTTAAGTACTCACTATGAGGGCAGGCGGCGTGACTGCCAGTGCTGACGCTCTGGTAGAAGGAGTTCTCGTCGAGCCAGCGACTGACGCCGTGTGAGTACGCGCGACATCGCCCTGCCTGCTTGTCCCACGCACAGTACGGGTCTTGCAGGGCCACGCACTCTCTGTAACAACACCAACAATCCTCACCTTAAGATTTTTTGCTCTCTTTAGAAGACATCACTTTTATAAGATATCTTTCGTACTAGAACTCAATATAAAATTGAATAGGAGGTACTATTTATTGCCGGTAAACGAAGAATTTTTTGCTGTACTCACGAGCAAGAACTAATCTTGTCACTGGAGCATCGATGCAGTCTCAAACTTAGGACTTCCTTGTCTGACACTGCAATAAGTCTAGCCGCATCTCGACCGGCTCTGGCCACTCTCAGAGCTCGAACCGGGGACCCCGCTCCGAATGCCTGCAGCTCTTCGATGACTACGGGCGCCGCGCGTTTATTCGTGTCGTACGATACTGCGTTTATCGCTTTTATTATTTTGCCATTATCTGAAAACGACAGTTAAATATTTAATATCAACTTAAAAATAAGTACATTCTATTGAAAATCAATCCAGGTACACATTGATAAATGTAAAGTGCATAAGTGGTATACTGTACCTTTTTTGGTCAGTCACCAACATCCAAGTCAAGAGAGAGTCAAGCATCCGTCTTTCTCTTTCTCTCTCTCTATCTCTCTCTACTATTAACTCTATGATATTAAAATGTAATAAATTTCGTACCTGTTCCAATAAACAAAACATCATAGGCTTTGCCTCCTGGTGTTTTCACTTGTGGGTCTACAGCGATCTGTGTAAATCGGTAGCTGAAAAAAAATCACTTTCTAAATAATGGTACTTAACACTTTATTAACATCTTTTAAATTTATTCCTCCTTCATGAGTTTTACAAAAAATTAAGCAGAGAGCTTGGGTATTAAATAATAAATTGATTTGAATTCAGGATTATAGAATACGGGTATTAGAAGAATATTAGAAAAATGTAAAGACAAGTACACAAACAAAAAAATTGTTACGAGGACGGATTTCATGATTTTAAAAGGTTTTTCTAACGCCGCAGGGCAAGTCAATTACGTAATTTTCAGGACTGGTTATACTCCTTTGATGAAGAAACATTCTACACTGACCTTTCTAGGTGTGAGATAAGAAGAGAATAATGCGGGAGAGAGGGGGAAGATAAGAATCTTCTCGAACCTAGTCTGAACATTGTGCGATAGTAATAAAAAGCTTGAACATTGTTTCGAGAGACAAATCAAGATAGAAAAGTGCAAATATTGAAGACAAGTGATACTGTGAGAATATGTTGTGTGATTTTGTGTTCAATTAAATTCCTTTTTTTTTATTTTTTTTATTTTTAAACAAACCCTTGAAGAGATCTATGGAGTTTCTATCCGCACTCGTAACAATACCATACTAAAGTACCTAAATAAAAAAGAATACATAAAAAAACCTATTTATTCTGTATTCTATAGAACCCATTATTTAAATAGGAAGCCGTTATAAATACAACAAGAACTTACTGAAAGCTGGT